>NW_027505235.1:0-186603 GCF_021521415.1 Bidens hawaiensis
ACGGGTAAATCGGGTTAAAACAAAAACAAAACAGGTGACTCCATGGGTATAAAATAATTTTTTATTGAATTATTATATTAGTAAGACAATTTAAGAATGATTAGTATTTTTGGAAGTTAGAGTAATTGACCAATATGATAGGGGCAAAGCTAAAAAATTATATTTTTATTGAATTATTATATTAGTAAAAAAATTTAGAATAATTAATATTTTTGGAAGTTAGAGTAAGTGACCAATATGATAGGAGCAAAGCTTATTGCTTTAATAGAGAGAGATATATATATATATATATATATATATATATATATATATATATATATATAAACTATAACTTTAGTGCCGTCAAGTGCTCTATTGGACAACTTGGCGGCCACCGTATTAGTCAGCGAATTTGGTGGGTTGTTTTTTTAGTTAAGTTGCAATAACGAGAGTAAAGAAAACCGATCAAATGCTAATTTTTTTTGTTTTAGTTCCGGGTACCATAACGAAGTTGACGGAAACCGACCAAATTCGAGTATACCTGCCGCCTCAACTTATGTGACTGACAACGCTCGGGTTTTACCAACGCATAAGTTTATCGTCTGACGCCCTCCACACCCCCCCCCCCCCAAAATATTTTGGCCATTAGTCCACCATATTTATATTTATTTAGCTCCAGTACCGTAACGAGCATAATCAAAGCCGACCGAATTCGTGTCGAATTACTGCCACAATGGCCGAGACCGACAACACTTATGTTTTATACCGACCAGGTTTGCCGACCAAATAAACATCGTTTTAAATATTTTGTTTTTTATATATT
Organism: Bidens hawaiensis; assembly: GCF_021521415.1. Taxonomy (NCBI): domain Eukaryota; kingdom Viridiplantae; phylum Streptophyta; class Magnoliopsida; order Asterales; family Asteraceae; genus Bidens; species Bidens hawaiensis. The sequence continues at coordinate 803 of NW_027505235.1, forward strand.
AATTTTTTTATATGTTAATTTGACGGATTAATTTTTTGAGCTTTAACGCTCAAACTTTACCAACGATTTCTGTACCCTAACGAGCGTAACGATATTGACTAAATTCGCATCGACTCATCATCGTAACGCTCGGGTTTTACCAACGCCTGGGTCTCAACGCTGGAGTTTTGTTAGCTGCCCCAACGCAACGCACCGGGTAGAAGAACTAGTGTATTAACAAAATGTTTTCAAATCTTTTTGAACTTTAAAATATGCTACACTTTAACATACTTCTAATTTAACTTATTGTAGTTATACCCATAATTGATTTTAGATATCCAACCAAGTTTAGGCTAACAAATCATGTTAGGAGTAATATATAATGGATCCAGACTAGAATTCTTTCTTTGAAAGCATCAATAACTTGGAAGCTACGTACATATTCAACTACTCAAATACCCTCCTCCATATTCAAAGCATCCCTGCAATGGAACTATTTTTATTTCTAACTTTGTGGACTTTAGCCGCCACCACCACCACCCTAGCCATACCACCACCGCCACCAATCCAATGCAACGCCGGAACCACCGGCTGCACCTCCGCAACTCTTATGGCATATGGAATGACAGAAAAGACTGTTTTGCCTCAAAAGTTGTCTACCCAACAACACAAGACCAACTGCTCTCAGTTGTAGCCAACGCAACCAAATTCAAACATAAACTTAAAGTAGTCTCCAAATTCTCGCACACCATACCCAAGCTCGCATGTCCAGCCACTGGAGACTCATCGGTTCTCGTTAGCACCGATAAATACAACTCCAACATCGATGTTAATGTCGATGGACTCACCGTGACAGCTGATGCTGGAGTTTGGTCTTCGGGATTTGATTAATAAAGTGGAAGACTCGGGTTTGAGCCTTGCAGCTGCACCATATTGGGAAGGTGTTAGTGTGGGTGGCTTGATAAGTAGTGGCGGCTCATGGCAGTTCATGGTGGGGTAAGGGTGGCGCGGTTCATGATCATGTGGTTAGTGTTGATATGGTGGTTCCTGCTGCAGAAGCTCAAGGGTTTGCCAAGATTCTTCATTTGGATGCTACAAATCAGCTTTTCAATGCAGCCAAACTTTCGTTAGGCACACTGGGTATCATCTCAAAGGTATTCCAATTATAACGGGATTGGAAAACAAAATATAATATTATAGACAATATATATATATATATATATATATATATATAGGTGAGATCAAGTGAAAACTCCTTTTTAAAAAAAACTTAAAAACACCTAAAAATTATTTTAACTTTTTTTTAAATTTTTTTCAAGTTTCTGTTTTTTCCATTATTCTTATATTTTATTATTGGTTCCAAAAAAAAAAAAACCTATCGGTAACCTCGTCGGTGTAGTGCACATGTGTAATGGTGTGCATTGCATGTATGCAAATGTGTTTGTATTACATAGTGTACAACACTATTGCACATATTTGATACACACTATTGTATATATGCAATATAAGACTAATATGCACATCGATTACACATTAGTACGTATGTGTAATACAACATTAACGCACATGTGCACTACATCGACTTTTATTTTATTATTTTTTTTTCATATAATACAACACTGCTACACATATACAATACACAAATATTGAATATATACAACTAAACACTATTAAACTTAAAAATACATAGTAATACACATATATAATACAACGATTTCGCACAGTAATACGCATGTGCATTACAGCGGTTTTTTTTTTTGTTTTTTTTTATTTTTTTCGAGTGAAGGGGACCAAAATATAAGAATAATGGCAAAAACGGAAATTTGAAAATATTTTTTATATTTAATTAAAAATAATTCTTTAAGAGTTTTTAAGTTTTCTCCCTAAAAATGAGTTTTCTCTTAATCCTCTCCCTATATATATATATAGGGTTGTTAAACGGTTTATGTTCCCGGGGTAAGCACGACAAATTCGACATAGACCTAAATTTGGCACCAAAGCATGCATGTGTTCATAACGACTGGAGACTAATAGAGCTAGTTTAACCCGAAAAAAGAGAAATTTTATTTTCACGGTAGTACTTTATTCTAATTTTACACTTTTTAAACAATTATGTTTAAATTATTCCAATAAATTGATCATTAACAATTAAACTGATTCAATAAAGTTATATATATAGTAATAAATCGTGAGAGAATATAAGACCTTGTTTCTATTTTCTATGTGTCATGGGGAGTGAGTGGAACTCCAGCTTACAGTTTTATTTGTTGGTTTATGGTTATATTTACTATTTTGGATACTACTTATCATGAAGATAAATAAATTCTTACAAAGCGTTGACTTTGATTTCTTAATGAATTAACATTTAGGTAACATTAAGTTTGGAGAAAGGGTTCAAGAGAAGCATAACCTTAAATTTCACGGATGATGCCGGGCTGGAGGATGCATTCATGAGCCACGCTAAAGCACACGAATTCGGAGACATATCATGGTATCCCTCCAAACACATAGCTGTTTACAGGCAGGACGATCGAGGTTCCATTAACCACAGAAGGTGACGGTACCAACGACTTCATTGGTTTCCAGTCTAATCTAATTGCGGTCTCTAAATCCACTCGTGCCACGGGTATATATATATATATATTATATTCATACTTCCTTATCTTTTCTCAATGAACGCTCAGATGACATATGTTTTTGCTTCAAAACAGAAAAGGCCCTGGAAAAGACGGAAAATGTGAAGGGAAAATGTGCAATGGCAAGTACTTTCATGGATACAAAAAACTAATAGCCAATGGGTTGAAAAACAACCTAATATTCACTGGATATCCGGTGATAGGACGCCAAGGAAAAATGCAAACATCGGTTCATGTTTGTACTCTCCATCTAGTGACATTGCAAACGCGTGTGCATGGGACCCGCGAATCAATGGATTATTCTTCTATGAAACCACTGCGATTTTTCCTGCAGAGAAATTCAGTGGTTTCATCCGTGACATTAAAAAGTTGAGGGACCTAAATCCAGAAAACTTTTGCGGTGTAGACATCTACAACGGATTTCTTATACGGTTCATTAAGGCATCAACCGCGTATTTAGGTTCAACCTGTGGATTCAGTTGTGGTTGACTTCAACTACTATCGAGCTGACTCGGCTTTGACCCCAAGGCTAAACCAAGATGTGATGGAGGAGGTGGAGCAAATGGCGTTTTTAAAGTATGGTGCAAGGCCACACTGGGCTAAAAACAGGAAAACTGCATTTTCGGAGGTGGCAAAAAAGTACCAAAATTTTAGTAAATTTGTGGCAGCTAAAATGAAAATGGACCCACAAAATCTGTTCTCAAGTGAGTGGCCGGATGAACTGCTGTTTGGAAGTAAAGGGGAGAGTTACGATGGATGTGCTTTGGAAGGGCAATGTGTATGCTCGGAGAATAGACATTGTAGTCCGACGAATGGTTATTTTTGCCAAAACGGGCTTGTTTTTAAAGAAGCACGCGTTTGTAGGTACTCACGTTCATCTGAAAGTTGATTGCGTGTTTATCTATTTATGTTTAACGTATTTGTAGGTACTCGCATTCATCTGAAAATTGACTGTTTATCTAATTATGTTCTAATAAAAAGATTGGTAGTTTAAAACACTCTAATGTCTCGTCTTGGTCAATAATCGAGAGTCAAGAACCAACCGCTCTAATACTAATGTTACAGTTAAGAAGATAGAAGAACCGAGGTCAATTGATCGATGGATCCCTTTAGGCAATGGCTCCTTTAATTACAACCATATAACAAACTATTGTATACTAGATTTTATCCCCGTATCACGGGGGTTGTTATACATTATCGTTTTTAATATTTATATATGTATATTTGAATTTTAGTTTTATTTATTGTAAGAAAGTTAATAATTAATATACTTGAGGTTTGATGATTAAATTGTTTCACAAATATATAATATGTTATAGTCCGGTTTAAAAGCTATCTGAGTTTGGTGATACACATTGCCCGTTAATTTCTTTATTATAAAATTGTTTCTTAATTATAAATAATATCATTTTTAAAATAAAATAGGATATTAATTTTTAGTATATTCCTATTTTATAGGATTTTCATATCAAATATTTGATGAGATTGTTTTTTAATATAAAGAGATGTTATAACAGTTTAAGGGCTATCTGGGTTTGGTGAGACCTTTACCCGTGAATTCGGGTCAAATACGTGAGAAGTATTCATTTACAAATTGTGACATCTGACCCGATCCGACCCGACCCAGGTACCCGTTTCTCCGATCCGATCTCTTTCTTTTATGATTTAATATTTATTTATACTTATACTTTATTTTTAATAATAATATATTTTCCTTCCCGCCTCTTCCTCTCTTTTCCTTTCCGCCGTCCCGTCCCTCTTCTTCTCTCTTTCCGCCTTCTTTTCTCTCTTGTCGCCGTCCCGCCCTTAAGCCTTGAACCCCTTCTCTTATTTTTGTGTCCTTTGTTTCTTCCCGCCTAAGGTTGTCTGCGCAACTCCACGCGCCAGACTCCTTACAAGGAAGCCTGCGCGAAGACCAGTTGTTCCTGTGATGCGCGAGGCGAACTGTTCTCGCAGCGCGCTAAGAATTGTAGTTCTTCTCGCAGCGCGCTAAGAACGGTAGTTCTTCCCGCGACGCGCTAAGAATTGTAGTTCTTCTCGCAGCGCGCTAAGAACGGAAGTTCTTCCCGCGACGCGCTAAGAATTGTAGTTCTTCTCGCAGCGCGCTAAGAATGGTAGTTCTTCCCGCGACGCGCTAAGGATTTTAGTTCTTCCCGCGGCGCGCTGTGGACTGTTCTCTGTCTGCCTTCGCCCTCGCGCGTGCGCTCGAAGCTTTCTCGCGCTATGACTTGTATCTTTTCTTCTGTTATCTAGCCGTTTACTTTTGTGATGTCTTATCTTCTGTGCTGTTGACCTAACCTGCCTTATGTCTGAAAAGCCACTTTTGGCGCAGCATGCGCACCAACCCCATTGGTTGACAGAAAAAGTGACTGACATTATCTTTTGAGATCTGCTTTTCCATGCTTGACCAGTACCTTTATCTGACCCGCCCATGCCTGTTTACTGTTACCTGTCAGCTTTTCCTTTGCCCCCTGCAGCTGCCATATCTTTTGATATCTTTTGCTTTTGGAATCTTTTGCTTTTTGGAGATCTTTTCCCCTTTTTTAGGGATTGTGTTTCCTAGGGTTTCCCTATAAATAATAATGTTAATTTCCTAACACTACACACACAAAGCACTTAAACTCTCCTGTTCTCTCTTACTCCTTGCCGTTGTTCTTCCTCTGCCGTCTCCTCTCTCTTTGCCTTCGTCTTCTATCCTGTTCTGCCCTGCTTTTCCGGTAATATATATATTATATATAATAATTTACTTATTAATTATGCTAACTTATAATCTAGACTTAAAACCAATCGTTAAAACAATAATCTTTAATTATAGGTTAACTTGTGCTTGTTTAAAGTTGGTTCTTGCTTTATCTTTCACCGCACCGTTTATCAAGTGAGTAATCTCGTACCTAATCCCTTTTTATTTTTAATGTTTTGGGATGTTCATGTGTTCATACAAACTTAGAGTCTTAAATTTGTTTATGAACTTTAGTCGCGCAGTATCCCATGTGTTGAGGACGTTTACTTGGCTGTTTATTTGTATGTGTGTATCATTAACCGCTTTGTTCGGCCTATTCCGAAGTTTTCATGGATCCATTGGATGAACACGGGAGACCTATCGTTTACGGTTTTCTTTGTTTACACTTGCACAGATGTTTTCTTGTTTTTGTGCTCATTTGGGAGCACGGATTGAACTATGAACTATGATCTATTTAGGCTTGATCACAATCTGATTACACCCTTGTTAAACACCAGGCATACACGTGTTGCGCGCAGATTTATTGTTATCTATGTATGATATTAAACTTGATTTCTCACCAACACGCAAGTGTTTGACGTTTTATTTTAACACATGTTCAGGATTGCTGTAGCTACATTTGGAGCTTGTGGACACGTAGGACGTTTTTACTTTTGGACCTAGATTAAAATGTATCAAGACAAGTTATTGTTGTTCGAATATTTTGCCTTATAATATATTGATTTATGTTGATTTATGTTATCTTGTGTTTACGTTGCGCGTGCGTGAATGAATATATTTATTAAATATTGACACCCAGTAGTGTCACGAGTAATGAAACAATATGTGGCGCCCCGATGTATAATCCGCCTTTGGTCGGGGTGTTACAGATTGGTATCAGAGCTCGTTGACTTTAGGATAGGTGGTTAGACGTAACGGCCTAGAATACCTAAGAGTCCCTTCTCGCGCATGAGAGAAATCTCATGTTTGCGCGCTTATTGTTAATTACTCGTTATTTATAAATATGCTTGCGCAGACGCAGTATATGATTTTATGATTTATTTCGCGATATTTCGATTTTTGCTGAATTTCGATTTTTATTGGTTTTACTTACATATTCGTTTGTTGGGGTTGAAAATCCGAAAAGTCATGGTGATACATGAATAGTTGATTTTTAATTTCCATTTACGATTATGTTCTGAGGTTGGAGACTTGAAAAGTCATGGTGATACATGAATTGTCAACCTCCAATACTCATTTTCTTGTATATTTTATATTGAGGATTGAAAAGTCATGGTGATACATGAATCGTCAATCTCCAATACTCGTTTACTCGTCATTTTAAATTGAGAATTCGGAAAGTCGTGGTGATACATGAATTGTCGATTCTCGATTCGAATTTGTTACCTTTATTAAGTCTGCATTTAGGGTCATTTATTTTACTTTAACTTTTGACAGTAACTGACTCCGCGAAACCAAGCTTTTTAAGGTCATACTTTGCGCTAAAACCAAGATATTAACTAAAATTAAAATTTTTTAGAATGCCTCCACTATCAGCTCGCCATCTCAAGAAGAAAGAAGCCGCGCGCAGACGTTCGCAGCAACGTTCCCAGGAAATGGCCGCCGCAATAGCCCAAGCTTTGAGCCAAAACAATACCAACACCTCTAGTTACAACATTAAGTCCTTTAACGCGGGTAACCCTCCAAAGTTCACAGGTCTTGAAGGAGCCACCGTGATGCTCCAGTGGCTTGAGAAAATAGAAAACACTTTCCTCCACACCCAATGCCCCTCAGACAGACGAACCCTATATGCTTCCAGTGTCCTGGAATCTAGAGCGCTTACATGGTGGAATGGAGTAGCTCATGCGCGTGGCGCAGAAGCTGCTTCCAGCATGCTCTGGGAGGAATTTAAGGAAATTCTGACGCGAGAATTCTGCCCTCCCAACGAAGTTAAGCGCTTGGAGGAAGAATTCTGGAACTTGAAGCAATACAGCGGTGAAGCGCGCGAGTACGCGACGCGCTTCCATGAACTAAGCCTGCTTGTCCCTCACCTTGTTACCCCTTCCCGCCGAGCCATAGAGAAATTCCTTGGGGGTCTCCCCATGGAAATTCAAGATTCTGTATGGGCCAGAAACCCAGTAACCCTCTCTGACGCCATTGAGTTGGCCGCTGTACTCAGCGACAACCATGTCAGAGCAGGAACCCTGTTCCTGCGGGGAGCTGAAAAGACCAAACTCACCAAGACTGCCCCTGAACCAACAGAAACCAAATCAGAACCCTCAAACCGTAACAACCTCAAGCGCAGGCGCAAGGCCTATGCGCTTACCAACCCGCCCATTGTCCAGCAACCCATCTACCAACCTCCAGTTTACACGCCTAACCCTCTGTCAGCCTACCCAACACCTCCTGTAGTCCATAACTATGCCTTAACCAATCCCGCACTCCCTGCCCCGCCACCTAAGAAACCTTACACAGGAAATCAACCCTTTTGCCCAACCTGTAGACTTCACCACCCAACCCAAACCCCGTGTCGACAATGTAACCGATGTGGCCGCGTTGGTCACTCTGCCGAATACTGTAGAGTCCCTCTCGCCAACACAACTGCGCCAACACCACCAGTCTACCCGCAGAACCCACAACCAACCTACCAAAACCCACGACCCAGGTCGTGCTATAACTGCGGTGATCCCAGTCATTTCCGGAATGCGTGCCCAAGGCTACAAGTTCAGATTACGCAAGCGAATCCGGTGAACCAGATTTCAAACCAAGTGACGCGTGGACGAGCTTTTAACATAACCGCGCACCAAGCGCAAGCGAATAATGACGTAGTTAATGGTACATTTTTGCTTAACGGATTTTATGCTTCTGTACTTTTTGATACTGGCGCCGACCGAAGTTTTATTTCTCGCGCGTTTGAGCAGAAGCTTGCGCGACCGCGCAACGATTTAAAAGAAAATTTTTCAGTTGAATTGGCTAACGGTGAAACTGTTTTAATTAACTCGGTGATTAAAGATTGCACGCTTAACCTTAACGAAAACGATTTTCTGATCGACCTCATCCCCATGCCTCTTGGAAGCTTTGATGTTATCATTGGTATGGACTGGCTCTCGAAGAATCGCGCCGAAGTTATTTGCGCCAAGAAGATGATTCGCATACCTCGAGAAAATGGTGATCTTCATATCTACGGCGAAAAACCCTCCCGCGGTCTTAAACTTATGTCTTGCGCCGAAGCCCGAAGGCTCATGCGGAAAAGGTGTATTGCATTCTTAGCCCATGTGGTTAAACCTGCTGAAGAAAAGAAGAAGCTTCGCGATATCCCCGTTGTGCGTGATTTCCCTGAAGTTTTTCCTGATGATCTTCCTGGTATCCCTCCCGCTCGTGAAGTCGAGTTCCGTATTGATCTTGTCCCTGGTGCTTCCCCCGTAGCCAAATCTCCTTACCGTCTTGCGCCCGCTGAGATGCAAGAATTGGCAAGTCAACTTCAAGAGTTGACCGCTAAAGGATTCATTCGCCCTAGGTCTTCGCCCTGGGGTGCTCCGGTGTTGTTCGTTAAAAAGAAAGATGGTTCGTTTCGCATGTGTATCGATTACCGCGAGTTGAACAAACTCACCATTAAGAACCGGTATCCCTTACCACGTATTGACGACCTCTTTGACCAACTCCAAGGTGCCTCTTGTTTCTCCAAGATCGATCTCCGCTCTGGCTATCACCAGTTGCGCATCCGCGATGAAGATGTTCCCAAGACTGCTTTTCGTACTCGTTATGGCCATTTTGAATTCTTGGTCATGTCCTTCGGTTTAACCAACGCACCCGCCGTTTTCATGGATCTAATGAATCGGGTGTGTAGGCCTTTCTTGGATAAATTCGTGATTGTGTTTATCGATGATGTTCTGGTGTATTCTAAGACCAAGGCCGAGCATGAGCAACATCTTCGGTTGGTGTTGCAAAAGCTTAGAGCCGAGCAGCTCTTTGCCAAGCTCTCCAAGTGTGAATTCTGGTCTGATGAAGTACAGTTTCTTGGTCATGTTGTAAACAAGATGGGTATTCATGTCGACCCATCCAAGATTGAAGCAATCAAGAACTGGATTACGCCATCCACTCCTTCTGAGATCCGTTCCTTTCTGGGCTTAGCTGGTTACTACCGGCGATTTATTTCGAACTTCTCAAAGATCGCTTTGCCTTTAACAGCTCTAACGCACAAAGGTAAACCATATATTTGGGGCTCGAAGCAAGAAGAAGCCTTTCTAACGCTCAAGCGTTTGTTGTGTGAAGCTCCTGTTCTTGCGCTACCTGAGGGTAATGATGATTTTGTCGTGTACTGCGATGCCTCCAACCAAGGTCTCGGTTGTGTTCTTATGCAACGAGGCAAGGTTATCGCTTACGCATCAAGGCAACTTAAGGTTCATGAAAAGAATTATACAACTCACGACCTCGAACTTGGTGCAGTTGTTTTTGCCTTGAAGATCTGGAGACACTACCTTTATGGTACTAAGTGTATCCTCTACACTGACCATAAAAGCCTTCAGCATATCTTTGATCAAAAGGAACTTAACATGAGGCAACGCCGATGGAACGAACTCATCAGCGATTACGATTGTGAGATCCGGTATCATCCTGGTAAGGCTAATGTGGTAGCCGATGCGCTCAGCCGAAAACCCTGCCATCTTAACTGTATCTTGCCGCGCACGCAGCTTCACTTCGCGCCGATTCAAAGCAATCTTGAATCACGCATTCGCGACGCGCAGCGCGCATCCATCAGTAATGGTAACCTTCGCGCCGAGTTAGCGTGTGGCGCGGAAGCTCATTTTGTTCCTAATCTGAGTGGAATTCTTTGCTATCTTAATCGCATCTGGATTCCCTTTGATGAGAATCTTCGCGCTGATATCCTGAGTGAAGCGCATAAATCTCGGTATTCTATTCATCCCGGCGCTGATAAGATGTACAAGGATTTGCGCATTACTTATTGGTGGCCCGGTATGAAGAAGGATATTGCTGTGTTCGTAGCTAAATGCCTGACTTGTTCTAAGGTAAAAGCTGAACATCAACGCCCATCTGGTTTGCTCGAACAACCAGAAATTCCTACGTGGAAATGGGAAGGTATAGCGATGGACTTTATTACCAAGTTACCTTTGACTGCAAGCAAACATGATAGCATTTGGGTAATAGTGGATCGTTTGACTAAGTCTGCTCACTTTCTGCCCATTCGTGAAAACTACCGTGTTGAGCAACTCGCGCAGCTTTATGTCAAGGAAATTGTCTGCCGCCATGGTACTCCTTTGAGCATCATATCCGATCGCGATGGCCGTTTTATATCTCGCTTTTGGAAATCTCTCCAATCTGCGCTAGGAACTCGCTTGGACATGAGTACGGCATATCATCCTCAGACTGACGGTCAGTCTGAGCGAACTATTCAAACTCTTGAGGATATGCTCCGATCTTGTGTTCTTGATTTTGGAGGTAATTGGGATTCACACCTGCCTTTGATTGAGTTTTCTTATAATAACAGCTATCATTCCAGTATTGGTATGGCCCCATTTGAAGCACTTTACGGTCGTAAGTGTCGCTCCCCGATTTGTTGGAGCGAAGTGGGAGAAGCTAAAATCACAGGACCCGAACTTGTTCAAGAGACAACCGATAAAATCGCCAAGATCCGTGATCATCTGCTGACTGCTAGAAGCCGACAGAAGAGTTACGCAGATCGCAGGCGAAAGCCTCTCGAATTTCAAGTTGGTGATCTTGTTCTCCTCAAAGTGTCGCCCTGGAAGGGTGTTGTCCGCTTTGGGAAGAAAGGTAAGCTTGCTCCTCGTTATGTTGGTCCATTCAAGATTCTCGCGCGTGTAGGAAAAGTTGCCTACAGACTTGACCTGCCGCCCGCGCTCAGTAATGTGCATCCAACGTTCCATGTATCCAATCTCAAGAAGTGTTTAGCTGACGAGAACCTTCACATTTCACTTGATGAAGTTCAAGTTGATGAAACTATGCATTTCGTGGAGAAGCCTGTTGAGATTATGGATCGCGAGGTAAAGCAAACCAAGCGCAGTCGTATCCCTATCGTGAAAGTTCGCTGGGAGTCCAAGCGCGGAGCCGAGTTTACATGGGAAAGGGAAGATCAAATGAAGATCAAGTACCCGCACCTGTTCTCTGCGCAACCTACTTCGAGATAAATTTCGGGACGAAATTTCTTAAAGTAGGGGAGACTGTGACATCTGACCCGATCCGACCCGACCCAGGTACCCGTTTCTCCGATCCGATCTCTTTCTTTTATGATTTAATATTTATTTATACTTATACTTTATTTTTAATAATAATATATTTTCCTTCCCGCCTCTTCCTCTCTTTTCCTTTCCGCCGTCCCGTCCCTCTTCTTCTCTCTTTCCGCCTTCTTTTCTCTCTTGTCGCCGTCCCGCCCTTAAGCCTTGAACCCCTTCTCTTATTTTTGTGTCCTTTGTTTCTTCCCGCCTAAGGTTGTCTGCGCAGCTCCACGCGCCAGACTCCTTACAAGGAAGCCTGCGCGAAGACCAGTTGTTCCTGTGATGCGCGAGGCGAACTGTTCTCGCAGCGCGCTAAGAATTGTAGTTCTTCTCGCAGCGCGCTAAGAACGGTAGTTCTTCCCGCGACGCGCTAAGAATTGTAGTTCTTCTCGCAGCGCGCTAAGAACGGAAGTTCTTCCCACGACGCGCTAAGAATTGTAGTTCTTCTCGCAGCGCGCTAAGAATGGTAGTTCTTCCCGCGACGCGCTAAGGATTTTAGTTCTTCCCGCGGCGCGCTGTGGACTGTTCTCTGTCTGCCTTCGCCCTCGCGCGTGCGCTCGAAGCTTTCTCGCGCTATGACTTGTATCTTTTCTTCTGTTATCTAGCCGTTTACTTTTGTGATGTCTTATCTTCTGTGCTGTTGACCTAACCTGCCTTATGTCTGAAAAGCCACTTTTGGCGCAGCATGCGCACCAACCCCATTGGTTGACAGAAAAAGTGACTGACATTATCTTTTGAGATCTGCTTTTCCATGCTTGACCAGTACCTTTATCTGACCCGCCCATGCCTGTTTACTGTTACCTGTCAGCTTTTCCTTTGCCCCCTGCAGCTGCCATATCTTTTGATATCTTTTGCTTTTGGAATCTTTTGCTTTTTGGAGATCTTTTCCCCTTTTTTAGGGATTGTGTTTCCTAGGGTTTCCCTATAAATAATAATGTTAATTTCCTAACACTACACACACAAAGCACTTAAACTCTCCTGTTCTCTCTTACTCCTTGCCGTTGTTCTTCCTCTGCCGTCTCCTCTCTCTTTGCCTTCGTCTTCTATCCTGTTCTGCCCTGCTTTTCCGGTAATATATATATTATATATAATAATTTACTTATTAATTATGCTAACTTATAATCTAGACTTAAAACCAATCGTTAAAACAATAATCTTTAATTATAGGTTAACTTGTGCTTGTTTAAAGTTGGTTCTTGCTTTATCTTTCACCGCACCGTTTATCAAGTGAGTAATCTCGTACCTAATCCCTTTTTATTTTTAATGTTTTGGGATGTTCATGTGTTCATACAAACTTAGAGTCTTAAATTTGTTTATGAACTTTAGTCGCGCAGTATCCCATGTGTTGAGGACGTTTACTTGGCTGTTTATTTGTATGTGTGTATCATTAACCGCTTTGTTCGGCCTATTCCGAAGTTTTCATGGATCCATTGGATGAACACGGGAGACCTATCGTTTACGGTTTTCTTTGTTTACACTTGCACAGATGTTTTCTTGTTTTTGTGCTCATTTGGGAGCACGGATTGAACTATGAACTATGATCTATTTAGGCTTGATCACAATCTGATTACACCCTTGTTAAACACCAGGCATACACGTGTTGCGCGCAGATTTATTGTTATCTATGTATGATATTAAACTTGATTTCTCACCAACACGCAAGTGTTTGACGTTTTATTTTAACACATGTTCAGGATTGCTGTAGCTACATTTGGAGCTTGTGGACACGTAGGACGTTTTTACTTTTGGACCTAGATTAAAATGTATCAAGACAAGTTATTGTTGTTCGAATATTTTGCCTTATAATATATTGATTTATGTTGATTTATGTTATCTTGTGTTTACGTTGCGCGTGCGTGAATGAATATATTTATTAAATATTGACACCCAGTAGTGTCACGAGTAATGAAACAATATGTGGCGCCCCGATGTATAATCCGCCTTTGGTCGGGGTGTTACACAAATAAAGCAATCTGATGACTTGAGATAATGGTTGTTTTACATTTTTTGTTTTTTAATATTTATTTTTTGGATTTTAATTTTCTTTATTGTAAGAAAGTTAATATACTTAGGGTTTGATGATGAAATGGTTTCATAAATAAATGATATGTTATAACCCGTTTAAAAACTATCTGGATTTGGTGACCCGTGACCCGCTTATGTTTTTTATTGTAAAATTGTTTATTAATTATAAATAATATCTTTTTCTTTTTAAATTGGATATTAAATTTTAGTATATCTCTATTTTATAGGATTTTCATATCAAATAATTGGTAAGATTAATTTTTAATTTAATGAGATGTTATAACCCGTTTAAGAGCCATTTGGTTTTGGTAAGACCCATACCCATGAATTTGGGTGAAATCAATGAGAGGCCTCCATTTAAAAATCAAGCAATCTGGTGGCTTCCATAAAATGGGGGAGTGACCACATCGCAACACATAGGATTTTTGGGTTTTCGTTTATATATATTATCTATATAGAAAAAAATCAAATGTCGGTGCCACAAAGGTTTTGTTGCGTTTTGCATGTATATGTATATATATATATATATATGTTATGTTTTGTATCTGTATGGCAACTTTCGGTTTGGCTGGATGGTTCTGTAGCTTGGTTGAACACTCCTGACCGGCTTGCGGCAGAGGTTCGAGTCCCTCTGATGTTGCAAACAATTTGTATTTTTATTTAGAGTTTGTATAATTGTCAGTGGGGTCTCACGCTATGGCGCGTGTATATGTGACTTCCACCGTCCTTTTACGCTTTTATATTTACCGCTACCGTCCCACTCTCTCTCTCTCTATTTCACCCTAGATTCTCTCTACTGTAGGCGTTGCCGGTGGCGGTCGTGTGGTGGCTGAGTTGTTCCGACATGCAAAATGAGATCATCCTAAGCCCATGTGTGGTGGTCGAGTGGGCACCGATGGTTGTGGAGTGCCGATCGGTTTGTCTGGTGTTGCATTTAGTGACCATGGCTGAATTCTTCTTTGTGGTAGAAACCCCAAATGGCTTGTGTATGGATCTCAGATTACATGAGCCACTGCCAAAACAAAGTTCTTTCTGCCAATAAGGTAACCGTCGGATTCCACTTGATTGAGATTATGGTTACGTTAAATAACAAGAGTAATTAAATTGATTCGGTCAATAAGTTTGCGAATTCTAGGGAAGGTCTGAACTCTACCTTGAATGGTTATTATCAGGTTGGGTTTCTTCTTCATTTGACATGCTAATGAAGATAGAAATCAAAATATTCAAGCCGGCTATTATACGACATTGTGTATTTAATAGTTATAATGAGGTTTTAAGTTTGATTGTGTGAAACTTCCTACGCCTAAAATGGTTACATTTAGTTTGGCAACAGAAGTTGAATTCAAAGGGGAGGCCAGACACGCATTCTGTAGGTAAGCCGTCGTCTACAGTTGTCGGGTTCCACTTTGGAACCCTTGGTGGCGGTGGCGTCGTGGTACAAGTTGCGTTTTCTGTTTGCTGATTATGGTCTATAAGTTTTCTTGAAAACATGTATCTGAGTCTGTTTATCGTTGTCGGGTTTCGCTTTTGGAACTCTTGGCAACGGTGGAGACATGGTGGTAGTAAGTTATTTGTGTTTGGTGAGTGTGATCTGTCATTGACTGGGTCACAACTTTACAATTTTACGCTCCTTAGATAGATTTTGTTGTTACGTGGTGTATTGTTTACAACTTTACGATAATGGTCACCCTTTGATCAGTTTGTTAATGACTATGATGTTATTGTATCTGTTGTTGAACAATGTAAAACCACATTTTGTCTACTTGGCTTGGGGTTGGTTTGGTTGTTAACGGGCTATGATGGTAATGTATTTGATCCTAACTAAATATCTGGGAACATAAAGTTGTTTAACCAAGTTGATGCAAGTTTAATGCAATATTTGTATATCAGTTTTGCTTATTTAAGTTTACACTTTTATGTCAGTATGAAAATGGAGGTTGTTCAGATCACGTCTGGATGCTAAGGTATGCATTTCATGTCAAATTGCTATATAGCACAAAATGTTTCATTTATCAGATTTTAAATTTGTTTTGCACTGATTGTTACAAAACTTGAACGGTGTAATATGGTCTTTAGTGTTCTATTTTTGGGTTCTAATTGACTGTGCATTAGCTGTGTACAAACGAGGTATTTTTCGAAACAATTTCAATTTGGGATCAATTAATTACGCCAACGAAAATATATCAGTTTATGATTCTTTGTATTAATATTTTGGTGAACTAAGTACCGTTTAAAATGGGTCAGCAGTAATGGCACAAAAGACCAATCGATGAAAGAACATGAAACCATTCTGTTTCAATAGAGGTACGAGAAAGGGTTGGGGGCAATGAAGTAGGTGAAGATTTAAAAACCGTTATGTTCAATTATTGTAAAGTCTCAAAAGTTGTTTCTAGTAATAATAATTATAACAATAATAATAATAATAATAATAATAATTATTATTATTATTATTATTATTATTAAATGGTATATAGCCTTACATAATTTATATTCATTTGTAGGGTTGTGTGTTTGACACCCACTTAATGTTGGATTACCAGTTGTTAGTGAATGTAAACAAATGTCTTCTTTGCTTTTCATCAGGTGGCGACTTCTGAATTAGATATATGCTACTACATGGGGAAGTCGGGAAGTTCATATAAAGGTATACAATTGACTTATCTTTGTTAGATAAAAAAAATTTACTTTCTGTTTAGATGTAATATATTTCAAATTCCTAAAATTCCCCTGTGTTGAACTATATCCGCTGCAAAGACTTAACGGTGGGTTGTTTTCAAATTGTAGTACAAAATTGCGATACTATATTTTTGTTTTAAGTTAAATCAATAGGTCCTTGACTTTTGGTGTAATCTTGATCAAAATATGTGACTTTACACCACAGTCCCACATGCAAAAGACAACACGAATATTGAAGATTT
Organism: Bidens hawaiensis; assembly: GCF_021521415.1. Lineage (NCBI taxonomy): Eukaryota > Viridiplantae > Streptophyta > Magnoliopsida > Asterales > Asteraceae > Bidens > Bidens hawaiensis. Next base: position 17,331 of record NW_027505235.1, read on the forward strand.
GTATCCAGTCGAATATCTTATTACCCTTAAGTATCATGGGTTTCCAGCACATCAATCATAGCTTAAAGTTAATGACTTAATGCCCCCCATAATTATGCTACGAAACATAAATCAAACAGTAGGATTGTGCAATGGAACAAGACTCTTAAACATAGTTGTTCCAAGACAAATAGAGGCTCGAGTTATTATGGGAACAGCTGTAGGTAACAAAGTCTATATAACAAGAATTTGTCCATGTCACAACAAGGAATGGCCATTCATTTTTAAAAGAAAACAATTCCCATTTAAAGTGTGTTATACGATGACCATTAACAAAAGTCAAGGTCAATCGCTTAACAAAATAGGCGTCTCCCTACCACATCCGGTTTTTAGTCATGGCCAACTGTACGTTGCGTTTTCGAGAGAAACATCTCTAGAGTCCCTTAAAATAGTTATTGAACATGACACTACCAGTGATGATCACAAAACAAACATAAAAAACATCTTTTTCTTTGATTTTCTTAGAGAAACAGACGGACATTAGCTAACCATTAGATAATAAATACATACTCATTTGTTGTTGGTTCTTTTACACACACTATGAATAATATGTTTTGATACTGCTTAATTCATGTCTTCTTTGTTCAACCAGGTAATAATGATTTCAACGAATGACTGCAATAAAAGATGGAACTGATGGCGCAACACTCGAGGTTGAGATTGTTAGGAAATGGCAACCTTAAGAAGTGCCGAGACATGCTACCTGTTGGTGGACGTTAACGTAAGTGTACCTTTCCATGACATAAAAAACATAAAACAATAGCTGCAACCTTATATACCTTAATTTAGCATTATTTGTAATCTGATGAGTATCAAAGTTGGGTGGTTTGGGCTGAATTCATTTATTTTATTTTGGACTGCATTAGATAAAAAAGAATACTTAAAAGTCATATAAACATTAATTTGCTTAACAACATTTGTCTGTTGATTTGAATGCGTTACTAAAACCAAAACTATGCTAACACAATCTTATTATATAGGTTAAGTCTCCAGCAACATATCTACAGGCTACCTGAACAACGAATGCTGCTATTCCAACATATAATGACTCTTTGGCAACACAAAAAACAAAAGACCACATGCAGCAATAGCTAGTGCAGGTGTGTAGCGCAAAAAAAAAGGCATTTTGTAAAGAACCACCACGTACAAACACATGTCTAGCCTGCAATTTATGGAACCTAATACGTAATGCTAGGATGTTTATTATATAATGCTAATGATGGTAGTTAACCGTTTATATCACAGCCACATATCCAAGCCCGGTGCAACGCGTCGGGTCAATCACCAGTTATTATTATAGATAGATATGTTTGTTTATTATTTCTATATAGACCCTTGAGAATACAACGATTACAAAAACAGCCCCTTCGTTATTAAAAAAAAAGTCACACTCTTTGGATTGCACGAGAAAACAAACACACATATTTTACTATGTTCCGAAATAAAACAAGAGATTCTATTTCATCATTCGTTTCACTAATTATAAACTACATCAGGTCACAAGCATGCAGTCTATTTTCATTACAAATGCATCATATATATAATTGTAAAGCGATCGCATGCTACAAACCAGGAGGTTTGAGTAATGGAAACGAAGCAAGAATTCCATCCACATCAACAGGAAGATTAAGAGCACGATTGATGATTTCTGGTGTATACGTCTTGGCTTTCCATGTGTTGAACCATGGTCCGCCCCCAACTTCTACAGCTGCCATGTTGCTGGTTACATCCAAGATAAGCTACATACATACATAACATGCCCTCATAACAAATTAGTGTTAAAACATATACACACATGATTATATTTATCTACAGCTAGAGTGAACAAAAATAACACACCTTCCCCTTACTGCCATCAGATCCTTTTTCCCAAAGTTTTAGAGTTAAATCGCCAAGGCAATTATCTTTGCAAGCTGGTGCGAAGCCTGCTTCTGTAGTTGGAGCTTGCACTGTGGCCCCCGGGTGCTTCGTTGAAGCCTCCACTTTTACCTGTTCATAACAAATCTGTCTGTTAAATAGAGACGCAATTTCAACAGATTCTAAAATAATGGAACCGGTCGAATGGTTTTAAAATGACGCCATGTTTTTGAATGTTTACCACCTCTAAAACGAGTATATCCAATCAAAAAAATGGGCACCGCGCGCAGAAGAAAATATGTAATAGAGTGATCATAATCACCATATGTGTTTCATTAACGCCGGTTATGTGCCAATAACCCCACTGAGCAATTTCCCACTCAACAACTCCATTCCAAGGAACAAACTCATAGAAAATACCTCCATAGTGAACTCCAATCTAAAAGAGACCAAATTCATAGAAAATAATATTTGCAACCGAAGCATGAAAGACAGACAAGTGACATTTAATAATCAATACCAGTGCCGCATTCTCATATGTTTCATTTAGTCCAGGCAATTGCCTTAATCCGCCGCCAGAAGTCAAACTAACTTCTCCACTTGCACCTTTAAAGGCATTACATTGAACCTGCAGATTTTAGAGGCATTTATAATTTGTTACAAGGGATATCTAGATTAAATACATGACACGCAATGGATACTTACCCAAAACCACCTTCTAGGAAAACCTCCACCCCAATTCTTCTCGCAATAAGAAGGAGCATTTTGAAACTCAAATCTTTCTTCACCCCATTCTATCCAACCTGGGAAAACATTTACAAGCGATCGTGTCAAAACAAAGTTCGCACCACGTGCCATAAAAGTCGATGATTACATGTATCATTCAGTTTAAATACACATGCAAGAGAGACATTCCTTCAAAGTTACAGGCCTAAATGTCTCTGTGTGTGACTTCACACAACCTTTTAAAAAGCAGCATTTAAAATAAACAAACACAGAGGAAGAATTAATGATCACTGACTTGGATAAAGCAGGATTAAAGATCTAAGAATGGAATAGAAAAGAGATTTGCCTGTTGAGAGTCCACCAGCCATGCATATTTGCCAATGAGGTTCGAATACAGGAAAAGCAGCAAGCCAGCCAGCTGTGGACTTCTGTTTTGACTCTACATCACCCCAACCATAAATAGGGCGTGTACTGTATTCCCAATGTGCGGTTTTTACGGTGTCAGCAAAAGTGGTCCTGGAGTTAATAGTTACGCGTGTCAAGCAATCAAGCTATATCTCGGAACCAAAGTTTAAACACATGTAATATATGCATTACTATCAGTATTTATGTTCATAAAAATTAAGCTGACACCTTAACTAACTTTGACTAACATTCATGACCTTTATGCCATTATCCACACATTTGATAATTTGGTTTTAAACAAATTCTTGCTGTTGTTTTACCCAAAATTGTTTTAAATCGTTTATATTACTTTGCTGAGTGAACGGGCTCCAAAAGTATAGCTTCAATAGTCATTAGAATGCATAATCTTATAAAGGCAGAATGCTTCTTAATCTTTTTGAGCGGTTTCTTTTCAATAATCACCAAAGTAGCAATATTACTTGATGTAAAGAAGTCATTAGTGCCTAATCTTATAAAGGCTAGTTTCCATCAATATTGCTGCCACCACAGCTATTCTTTGGCAGTTTCTAGAATTCAACAGTTTATTGTCAGATCTTTCTTTATTTTTATATCACCGATGACATTGAAACTGAATGTCACTTTTAGAGATAAAAGCTTATTTATGAGATTGTGACCAAGTCCAAGAATAAACCAACAAATCTGTTTACAACGTCTATATAAGGCTCTCGCAATCATTATACATGTAACAAGCTTGGAGCGTGTGTTATATAGACTTCAGCTTGAGCGGTTGTGCTAGTATATATCATGCTTAGAAGGAACACTTCCACGCACATGTTACTATTTACGTTTAAGCTTATAAGAGAAAAAAGAAAAAAAAAAACAAATGTACCTTCCATCATCAGAAATGCAACCTTGATGCCATAGGGGAGTAACTTGGAATCCTTCAACCACACTCTCATTAAAAACCTGCATGATTGAAGTTTATATATAAATTACTTGTAGCACCTCAGGGCAACTTTCAACCCACTTTTTCTTAGCTTAATTTCCTTTCTTAAACTAAATTAACCAATTATCAATAAAATAAAACTGATCACTAACTTACACATAAATGGCTTGAAATTGCCCCCTATGTAAATAACAAATTTCAACCAAGTAAATTAGTCATGAAGAAATCAACCTGGGGTGGAACTTCAGTGTCTGGAGGCTGCTTTCCCGTTTGCTCTGTAAATGAGTTTCCTAGCATCAGCTCATGCCGACCTGTGCGTTGACCCATTTGACCAAGTCAGCTCGGTGATAGAATAACTAACTTACAGTTTTCATTGTAATTATAAACAAACAGGTATTGTGAACTCCATGCATTTGCCTAAATGTAAAAGCAATATCTTTCTGAAAACAATAATTAAGTTGGTAAACTTACTTCCCCAAAAGTTTTGAGATTCATTTGTATATTGACAAATGTAGTTGTCATTCGCCCCAAGAATTTGAGCTCCAACTCCAGTAAACCGCGGTCCATACTGTAGGTGCTCCAAACGAGTCAAGTTCTTTTTGAAAGCAGGATTCTCTACGGTATACATAAAGCAGAAGCTTTGTCGTTGTTCGGGTATTGAAACCTTAAAGTACCAACCCTCAAAAAATTTCCTTGCTGTCCCATCAAAGTGGTAACTGATTAATGATGCAATAGTCAATACATGTAATATGGTATATCAGCCTGGTCTATCTTGAAACAACTAAAGATGCATGAAAAATGGTGTCATAAAGTAAATCATGATTTCAACAAGTGAACCATGCAAATAATGAAATATAAACTAGTGCTCCTAAAATATGAATATATTTTCAAAGAAAGATGCTTAAGATATTGTAAAAAAATAAATACATAAATAAAAATAAATTGTTTGTTCCTCTTTTTCTCACTTTATAAGTGCTTGCTGTTTGACTATTTAACAAAATATATATAAAAAATAATAATAATAATAATAAATAAATAAAAACTAAAATCACCCGCTGTGAGGAGTCCGGAGAGGTCGATCCGTAGGTGTGGGTACATAAACAGGATTCACATTCGTTGCTTGCAATTCCTTCACACCCGAAGAATTTGTGGATTTGAGCCTAAATTGATTATCACGGGCTTTAAAAATTTGCACATTAATATTATTAGGTTTTGATGAACCCAGACTGCACAATGAACGAAAATGAGGTGAGGTTTGAAACACGTTTCTGTCCATTCAAGTTTCAAGTGTTTGGTGTTTATTTGTGTCTTCCTCTTCCGACTATTGACCAGATACGGAGACAAGACGTACGTGTTTTAAATTGGTAAATTTATTTTTATTTATTTTTAAAATGCCTAAATTGGCAAAATTAAGGATGTGTACGAGTATATCTCATTTTGACCGTACAAAATTCTAGCTATTGTCGGTGACAATAGATTTGACGCCAAAAAAAAGGTCATTTTCATATAAAAAGATCATTTAACTTATCCACTTATTTCATCAAGAGTGAACACTAAGGCTGCGTGTTACGGTGGGGGGTTTCAAAGCCCCTCCACAGTGCTACGTCAGCGTCACGTAAGCACTGGGGGCATCAAAGCCCCGGGACATAATGCCCCTCTATGGTGAGGGGGCTTCGAAGCCCAATCTTTTTTATTTTATTTTTTTTATAAAACAAAAAAACCAATACAAATAAAAATAAAAAACATACAAATAAAAATAAAAATCCTACAAATAAAAATATAACTAATGCTCGTCGTCCTCGTCCTCGTTTGCATATTTGGCCAATATCTTTGCTCTTCTTTTTTCTATCACCGTCCACGACATAGGATCTAGATGCGATAGATCTTTTGTGATGAGCTCGAGTTCCTTTTGTTTCGTTCGCTCCTTGTGGATCGCTTTGTATTCCGCAAGCATCGCCTTTCTTTCTTCGTGCACCTTCATGAGGCCATCCTGTCTTTGTTTTTTAATGTTGGCAATCTCGGCTAGCCTCCGCTCCAAGTTTTCTAGATGCGAACTCGTGTCGGAACTCTTAGAGGATGTGCTTCTAGACGAAGATCCTCCACCTCTAGCCGCCGCCTTGGCTTTATCTCTTCCTAACGGCCGTGGCAACTCATCCGGTTCGTCAAAAATTAATTCGGGATCCAACTCGTTTAAATTAATTTGACAACGACCATCGAACATGGGCTGCGACGGCGATTGATCGGCCGAAGTAGACGTTGTCTTTGACCGTTTGGACGGTCGCGGTGGTGATGATGTCGGGACCGTATGCCACTTTGGCGAGCTTATGCATTGTCTCCAAACATCCAACAAGCTAAAATCTTTATTATAAACGGCTCTATATTGTTTTAAGCAGGCCTCCAACACATCGGCATCGCTCATGCCGCTTTTTCTGTTGTTCTGTATGCGGGTGTGAACGGCTGTGAAGTCGGTTATTATTGTGCGTAACGACTTCCATTTGTTGTAAACGGAATTATTCCCGCGATACTCTCCTCGACCCATTAAAGCAAAGAACTTGGTACGTATTTGTACCCAAAACTCCGGCGAAGGTTTGCCGTCACCTTCGATACATATAAAAGCTTAAATATTATTAAACAAAAAAATATAACATGGAAAACATATAAATATTTTTATAATATACCTTGAATCGAGTCTTCGGAAGAGTCGATCCACGCTAAGGCTAACGCCATTACCTCGTCCGCTTCCCACATTTGTCGTTCGCCCTTTTCGGTTGTTTGAACGTCACCCGGGTTCTTTTTTTTATGACTTCTTTTTGGACGCGGGACTTGCGTTTCGGGTGCTTGCGTTTCGGGTATTTGGGTTTGTGGTACTTGCGAGGACGTATACGACATTGGCGCCCGAAAGAACATATCGGGGGTAAACGGTGGCATGGGTGGAGGAATCGTCGGTCGTTGTTGGTTTGCATAGAACGGGTTGCTAAGGTCGACGTTATTTGCGAGCAAACTAGCCCACCACATGCAACTCGGATCCCACGGGTTTTGATTCGGGTTCGGGTTTGGGTTCGGTGTTGAGCTTGAGACCGTGTTCGGGTTCGAGTTAGGGTTCATGATTTGGTGTGAAGATGAATGTTGTGAAGATGGTTAAATTTAGTGTGAAGATGAATGTTGTGAAGATGGTTAAATTTGGTGTGAATATGAAAGTTGTTTGAGTAAAATTGAGAAAAAGGTTTGAATTTATATAGAAATATTAATTTTAATTTTTTTTTAAACGGCTTTATGACCGTTGGTGGTGGGCCCCCCACCTCACCCCCTTCCACGTCCATCTTCCCCTCCACCTTCCCCCCCTCCGCGCCCCACCTATTGGCGCCCCTCGGCTGTGTTTGAAGCCTTCCGCGCCCGTCTCCCTCCCTTCCGCTCCCATAGCGCAAAGTCTAATCGCATATCACATCCACGTCCAGCATCCCACCCATACAATTATTTCATAAAGGTGGAGATAGTGGTCACTCATCCCACTTAATAATAATAAGTTCTGTTTTATTTAATTTGGGGTGTTTCAATTTCTCTTAAAAATTTCTGTTTTATTTTATCAGTCTTCAAACGTTAAAAAACAAACAGTCTTCTTCTTGCAGACTGCAGAGGTTTGGTCCACCTCTTCTGCTACAGATGCCTGCAGATGTGGTTTGCAGACTGCAGACATTTTACCTCTTGAAAAACAAACAGCACCTTAGTCTATCTTCCATCCAATTTCTATTTTACGAAACGTGGTATTAGATTTTCACCATTCCATTCAAATCCATTTTTCAAACGTGAAAATGATCATTCTTTTATCTTAATCCATCTTTCATTCATATTATATCTTTAATTAATAAAAAAAACTAAATTAAGTAAATTATTTCAAATTAAAATAACATAATATAAAATAAAAATAGCATCAACCACCCTTATATCAACAATACTCTTCACTTTGAGTCTGACCGTCAGTTAGATTTCAATATTTTGTTTACAAATGCTCAAAAGCCGATAGCGGCCCTATCCCTTCATACACTGTGTGTTCTTGTGTTTGCAAATAATTGGCATTCCCTCCCAACTTTGAATAAGGGCAAACTCCATTTTTGACTTTCAGTTTTTACTATTTGACTACACTTTTAACCCGAAAATATCCCTGACCTAGTAATACCTTTGACTTCAAATTCGACTTTTAATTTGATTGCGACTTTGGCTTCTAATTTGACATTCAATTTAACTTCTAACTTGACTTTCAAGTAAACATGCCTAAAAACTGATCGATCAAGATAAAATCTTAATCAACAAAAAAAACCTTGATCATACAAACTAGTTTGACATTCATTACACATTTAAACATGCCACTAATATACTATAAAAAGTAAACGCCCGCAATTAATCCTTCATGGTCCCTACTTGCTGAGTTCTTGTCCTCGAGCAAACCGGATCATGAAGTTCAGGTTCGGCCAATGTAAGGCTACTATCGGTAGACTTATGTAATAATAGACTAGTCGTTTTTGTGTTTGCTTGTATTGGGCCTATTGGGCCGGCCTATGGGACTTGTGTAAACCTTTAGGGGCCTCAGACTAAATATACGGGTTGTTATGTCAAGGCCCCTCCTAACCTTAATATAATATCTCATATACATACACTTAAAGGTGTTTTCTCGTCTTGCATTTTCACCTTCAGGGTTCAAGATCCGAGTATTGTGGTTCTATTATGCAGTTCCACACTAGGGCTTGATACGATTCATTGTTAGATCCATATTATTTCTGAGACCTACAATTGGTATAAGAACTTCGGCTCCTACTTTTTGAGGTTTTCGGATTATTTTTGTTGTGTTTATTGTTATAACGTTAATCGTCGTGTAAAAAAGATTAGGTTATATAATTCATTACTCGTTAGGATATACAAGACTTTTACTTCAGCTCAGCCAAGGTATTTAAATCATCGGAGACGGCCTTAAGAATAATAGGCGTCATATATTTTTCTCATGTAAGAATAAATATATATATTATATTTATTAATATAGCCATCGTTATCATTTATATATTATAATAGATCAAAATTATTAATATACCTTATTATATATTAGCTTGGTAATTGTTGATGGGTCATATTACCCTTACTAGCTAATAAAAGGTTTTCCCTTGGGTGTATATATAAAGAGAATAAATTAACATCATAACCTAATTTCATATACAATTTTATGTGACTCCTCTCTTCTAAACCGGGTTTCTCTCAAGAACCCTAACATCATCTTTAACTATACATCCTAAAGCGAAATTCGACCAAACTGACAATCATGTCGTATGGATCTGACTCGTCAGGTGTGCTGCCCTCTCTACTGTAAACAGGTACGCATATACTTATAGATTTATCATATTTTTCATGTTTTCCATTATCATCATGAGGAATTGATCAATATGTGGTATCAGGGCGATGTTAATTAATCAGTTATTCATATTTTCCCTAAATCCAGATCTATGAATCTTGGGCGGAATTACGCTTTTAACAAAAACCCTAAGTTGATTCCGATTAACAAAGGGCAGAAGTGATTCAATTTGGGTTGGATCAAATATAGGGTATGCTAGGAATTGGGATCAACCTCTTTGTCTATTTAATTAAATGTTGTTCTAATCCATTAATAAGTTGAAGCACCAGCCCAGTTGGCTGGTGTGTGTTGAGTTATGTTACAGGCCAGGGAGAGACCAGGGTTCGAGTCCCTTCCCAAGCAGATCTGGTTTTCATTTTTTTTATGCTATGATTGTTGTTATTTCCGTTTATTATAAGTAATACCTTTTAATTGAATTATGATGATTTTCACTCATTAACGGACCAAACACCATTTTACCTCGAAGTGTGTCTTTCACCTAAAACTATATATACACACGCATACACACATATTAATACGCATGTATTAGTAATTAACTTTTTTTTATGAATATATATTCCCGTCTTAACCTAATAATTTTTTTTTATAAACTAGATAGTTTACCCGTCTAAACGAGCCGGTCAACGCTAAACTTTCAAAACAGGGTTCGTTTAATTTATGAATATATATTTAATATTAAAGTGACGATTATTAATTAAAATCGACAGTTAACTTGTAATAGTATTTAAATTAATTACGTTTTCATTAAAACTTTATGAAGTTAATGTAAAATATATTTAACGTCTTCTCGATCCCAATTTCCATTATAAACCCTTGCAATATTGTCTTGTTTTGTTTATGTCGTTAGGTTAATTATTTAATCATACTTTTAAAAGTAGGACTCGTCGTCGAAGCTTCTCGTGGAACTAACTAGTCCTCTTTACCCGGCTCCTTGTTACGGTCTGCCTTATCTATGTGAGTAATCACACTCCCCCTTTTTTCTCTATTTTTGTTTTGGGGGCATTATGCGTACTAGAAACTATTGTTATAATATTATTTCGCTCAAATACAATTCCATCAATTGCGTGGTTGTGATGATGCTCGATTAATTGTTGATTGCTATATGAACTATGTGTTTACTGCTTTATGGTTGGTTGGTATATCATCCTCATCCTCATCCTCATAGTATGATCATACGTCGTTCGAGTAGACATGTCTGTATTCTAGTGGCATGTTCGAAAAGACACTTTTGTTACTTTTATTTTATGTTGTTACTGGTTGCGAATTCGTCCGAGTAGACATGTCCGTATTCTAGTGGCATGATTGAAAAGACACCTATACTTGTTTATATTAATTGATGCTATTCACATACGCAAAGAATTGTTTATTTATTAATATTCTTATATTTACACCACACTGTGAATTACTCACTCAACATGTGTTATTGACAAATTATTTTAACTCATAATGCAGGTTGTTATAAGAAGTTATTTGAAGTGAAGACATAGATTTGGACTTTAGGTTAAAAATTATAAAGTTTAAATGTTGTATTAAATTCTTTTTCACTTGAATTATTTGTGTATGATTGTTTTGAATAAATATATTTAGATATTGACACTTATTATTATTATTATTATTAGTGTTTTTGAGCTATGATACAATTATGTCGCGCTCCGGTATATTCCGTCGTAGGTTGGGGTGTGACAAGCACCTTGGACCGTGTTATGGTGTGAATCGTTTTTAGTCGGTTTTCATTCGCAGAGTCAGTTCGTAGATTTTAGAGACACTGGGTGACTAGTAAGGTAGATCTTAAAAATAGTATCATGTGCATATAAACAAAATTCATTAGTGAAAAAAAAAATACAAGCGTTAGATATTTTGAGCTTGGGCTTGGCTTGACTCATTTATATTACGAGAGAAAATTCTAATCTTAAATACATATAAACGAAACATTCCTATATTTTCTCAAGCCATCAGATTGATTTATTTGTAAATGGAGGCTTCTCATGCATTTGACCCGAATTCACAGGTATGGGTCTCACCAAACCAAGATAGCCCTTAAACGGGTTATAACATCTTATTAAATTAATAATTAATCTTATCAAATATTTAATATGAAAATCCTATAAAATAAGGATATACTAAAAATTAATATCCAATTTAAAAAAAATATTTATAATTAAAAAATAATTTTATAGTAAAAAAATAAGCAGGTCATGGTTTCACCAAATCCAAATAGCCTTTAAACCATATTATAGCATCTCATTTATTTGTGGAAACCCTTTCATCATGAATCCTAAGTATATATTATTAACTTACTTACAATAAATAAAATTAAAATAAAAAAACATAAATATAAAAAACGAATAATGTAAAACAACCCCGTAATACAAGGAATAAAAGCTAGTTGGTCAATAAATATCTATTTCAATGCCTTTTTAACTGAGTACTACTTGACTGAGATACCTAAATTCTCAAGGCCGTGTATTAGGTTTGTTGTTTGGGTGACATGGGACATGATTACATGTATGATAATGAGAAAATTACTGTTTGCGTTCATGTGGTTTCAGGGCGGAGACACAATGAGTCTTTAAAATTTTTTTTGAACTGGTTGAGTCCCTGTGGTTTCAAAAATGAACCAATTGAGTCCCAGCATTTACTTAATTGTGTTAGTTTTAGGAGTAGATTTGACATTTTACTTATATATATATATATATATATATATATATATATATATATATATATATATATTGTCACTCTGAGTCCTTGAACTTTCATAATTGGTTACGTTGAGTCCTCTTCTCCTTTTAACAAAAATAAATGAACTAGACTAATTTTTTTAATAAAAGTAAATAAACCGAACCACTTTTTCACCAAAAATTAACGAACCGAACTACTTTCTAACCCAAAAAAAACGAAAACTAATTTTTTTTATCAAACTAAACGAACCGAATCACATTTTTACAAGTAGTTCATTTCGTTTAACAAAAATAAACGAATCGAACTACTTTTTTATAACAAAAATAAAGGAACTAAACGTATTTTTTAACAAAAATAAACGAATCAAACTACATTTCTAACAAAAATAAACGAACCGAACTTATCTTTTAACAAAAATAAACAAACCAAACTTATCTTTTAACAAATATAAACGAATCAACTACTTTTTTTTTACTAAACGAACTGAACCACTTTTTTTACAAGCAGTTTAGTTCATTTTGTTTAACAAAATTAAACAAATCCAACTACATTTTAACCAAAAGAGAAACGAAACAAACTTATTTTTTAACAAAAATAAACACATGGAACAACTTTTTAACAAAAATAAACTAACCGAACTGCTTTTTTGACAAAAATAAACTAACTGAACTACACTTTTAACAAAAATAAAATACAGAAATACTTTTCTTTAATAATAAATAAACCCGAACAACTTTTTTTTAACTAAATTAAACGAACTGAACAATTCGCTTTAACAAAAACAAGCGTATCGAACTATTTTTTTAAAAAAACAAGTAAGCGAACCAAACTTATTTTTAACAACAAAAAAAACGAACAAACTAATTTTTTTTTAACAAAAATAAATGAACCAAATTTATTTTAAAACAAAAATAAGCTAACCGAACTTGTTTTTAACAAAAATATCGTCGTAGCTTGCACTAAGGTGAAGTTCGATTCTATTACTTATTTTAATTGTAGTTACGTTCGTTTAGTTTAGTAAAAAAGTAGTTTGGTCAATTTATTTTTGTTAAAAAGGTAGTTCAGTTCATTTATTTTTGTTAAAAAAGTAGTCTGGTTCGTTTATTTTTGTTAAACAGTAGTTCGATTCGTTTATTTTTGTTAAAAAAATAGTTTGGTTTGTATTTTTTTGTTAAAAAAGTTTGGTTCGTTTATTTATGTTAAAAAAAACTAGTTCGGCTTGTTTATTTTTGTTAAAAAACGTTTGGATCTTTATTTTTGTTAAAAAAAATTCGGTTCATTTATTTTTGGTTGATTATGGTTTGGTTGGTTGATTATGGCTTGATTGGTTATAGTTTGGTGGTTAATTCTTTAATTTGAAAGAATTTTTTAAAGAGGAACTAAAACTGAACAATCACTTAACCACAAGGACTCATACGGATTATAAAAAGGGTAAACTAGTAATTCCACAGCGACAGGGACTCAAATTGTTCGTTTTTGATACCACAAGGACTCAACCGGTTCAAAAAAATTTTGGGGACTCATTATGCCTCCGCCCTAAAACTATGTGGACGCAAACAGTAATTTTCTCTATGAGAATTAAAGAAAGAGAGAAAAAAATTTTCGTTCGGGCGATATGAGTTTGGTAAATCACAAACGGAAACAAAGGTGTAGCGGTGAGCAAAAAGGACAGCAGAGTTATATTTAAATCCGGGATATAATACATAAATAATAATAATATTTAACTTTTTATGGAAAAAGTTAAAATATAAAGGGAGACAAAAATGAGAAGTGTGAGAAGGATTTGTGACCACACAAAAAACTCTTTAAAAAAATTCCAAAAAATTAATTAAAAAAATCATAACTCAAAATATAAAAAAAACGAAAAAAACCAAAAATGTTTCCATGGAATTCTCATTCCAAAAAAAAAAAAACTCTGAAAAGAGACAATGCAGAGACAAAAGACACAATGACAAAAATGAACAAAAAACAATTATAACTTAAAAAAGACACAATAAATCGCAAAATATAACACAATATCAAGAAGAAAATACACAATGTAAAGGAAAAAAGACACAATAAATGACAAAAATAAACACAAAACACAATGATAAACAAAAAGACACAATGGTCTTTTTCACTTAACATTGTGTCTTTTTCAAGTTTTTTTTTTTTAATATGAACGAGGAAGACGGTGGAAAATTTTTTGTGTTTATACATGTTTTGTTTTTTTTATTAAATTTTGAGTTGTGATTTTTTATTTATTTATTTTTAATTTTTTTTGAAGGGTTTTTTTTATGTGGCTATAAATCTTTCTCATTTTTGTCTACTTTTGTAGAATAACTTGACCCAGTTTTTACATGTGTTAAACAAGGATATATAATCTTGTGCTTGCGTGGTCGCCCGACCTTGAAGGAAAGTGTTGGGTTAGTGTCCACGACAAAAGTTCAACGTTTGACATATCCTTTAAGGTTACACCCTATGCAATAAATCTAACTACACATTTAAACTAGGCTTTGTATAGCCTTACGTGTTATCAAGTATATAGTATCATTATGTTGAAAAATAATATCAGATTGATCATAGCATATTTATTAAGTTTTATGCTATATATTTTGAGAAATTGATTAAGATGTTGAATGAAATTTAATAGTTTATATAAAGTTTTATAGGTGTGTTAAACCTAGAATTTAATCAGAATCACATGCTTTGTGGGGTTTTGTTAGGTAAGTTTTAACCAACAAACAAAGACATCTTGTTTTTCTCTCACTAAAACATTCTTGAGTCATTCTCAACATTTGTTACCTTTGTCGGCAGGTACCCTGGTGACAGCAACAAAACTATTTCCACAAACTAAAAAAAATATCAATAATGTTTTCCACTTGTGTGTATGATATTTCTTAATGAAATGTACATGAATCAGAGGAAATAACATTTAAGTAAAAAATACTTGAAAAATGAAAACAAACAAAGAAAGCAAGTATATAGAAAATGATAATACCTCATAAATCATTAGCTTTTGTTGGGCTTAACTTTTGAGAAATCAACTAAGTCTCCAAAAAGCTTGTCTTCTGTGTGTGTAGGCTTACCAGATGGCACATGCACATACGATGCATTAGCCATGGACGGACCGGTGTAAACCGTTGTAGAGTTGTTCAACGACAGCCTCGACATTCTTTGATCAATAAACTGTTGCTGCCCATATCCGTAGCCATAGCCATAGTTAGCATAGCCATAGGGAGGTTGCATCATTTGCTGAGGTGGATACATGTGAACTGGACCAGGTTCATGTGGCACCATTGGTTGCCCTTGTTGAGGATAGAAACCAGGGTTGCTCATTGGTGGGAGATGGACAGCTGTCAATGGCTGCTGCGTGTGCATGCTCGGTCCCACATCATTAGTTTGTAAACCTTGAGGTTGAGAGTAATGAGGACCTTCTAACTGGTTATCATCCGCTGACTCGGCTTCCCAAGGTGGTGGTGGTAGTCCTTCGCCTGTTGGAGCACCTGTGATATCACTTAAACTAAGAATACGAGCAGCGTATTTCAAACTTGCTTTTTATAGTACAACGTCAACTAGTGGGAATCCCAGCATGTTGCGGCGGTTTAGATTTGAACAAAAGTTATATCAAAACGTTGATAAAATTTAGCGTGGTGCAACAGTATACTCAGAATGTAAAAAATTATATTGAAAAAGAAACAAAATATGTTACACTGATCAAAACCATAAAAACGAATGCCAACATCGATTTTGATAATACTGGTACATACTTTGTTTGGTTAGAATTGGTTCGGTTCATTTCCGAGATGGTACCATCGGTATACTTTACGAAACCGAGAATATGTTATTCTGAACGCAACTAGATTTGTCACGGCAGTGGCACTCGGTATTGTTTACGATAAAAAAAGGTTTATTTACAAACAGTTTCATTACATGAAGGTTGTGTTATGTAACAGAATTAACAAACTCGTGTTTTAAGTTGATCTAAAATCGTAAAAACAAATATCGTTACCAGTTATGAAAATGACGACATGGTACAAATGTTATTAAAAACGGATAAATATGCATGTCGCAAACGGTATATTCAGAATTTTATAGCACGCCATATTATAATATTAGAATGCCAAGAAAGGTATACGGCGTCACACTATACCAAAAAAAAAAATACTAAACCATAAGGCAGCTTTTATGACATGTTCGTTTGTGCTTCGATTAATTGTATAGATTCACAACTCAGTTTCGAACAAAATTTATATTTTTTATAGATAAAAATAAGCGCGTCGCAACAGCATACTTGAAACTATATAAAACATCCTATCTTAAAGTTTATAACAGAAAAACAAAATACGCTCTTAATTAAAATAAAATAATAAAGTTATTAAAACAAAACCTGTTAAAAAACAATAAAATAAAATAATTCAAAAAATCTCATTGGTGGAGAGCTACGTGCGTTTTTGTATGTAGCAATAAGAATTAATAAAAAGTTGACTTACCGGGAGGTAAAGGTGACATATCCATTCCATGAAGTAGATCGATCCTTGGTTGAATGGTGTTTGTGGCTCATATTGGGTATTACAGGAGCTGGAGCACTTTGCACAGTAAGCATGTCCACAAGAGCTAGGGCATTGTGTTGGGATACAGGAGTAGTAGACTCAGGTTCACCCATTGGTACAATAGCTAGAGAATTTACGGAGCTAAAGTCATCTCCACTCAAAAGGTCAAACTTTGGGTTGACTTTCGTTGTTGTTGACGGCTCGTAGGCTGTGATAGGTGTAATGGCCAGCAGCTCTGCCTCGGCTCCAATACTAGTACCAGAGGTGGAACTACATTCAACAGATCGAAATAATATATGGTTAAACATCAGATTAGAATTAATGAGAAGAATATATATATATATATATATATATATATAGATAAAGGATCCAATACAATAATTGGTTACCGTACAATAGGTATGCGACATAATACACCGTTGATCTCAAAAACCACGCGGTGGCAAAATTGAAATTTCCTTCACTTCAATTTTCGACCTAATTAATCGCTTCATTCAAGTTTGTGACAAATCGTAAATCGATTCACTTATATGAATCGTTAACCAAAATCAGACATCGACTCCAAAATGCCGACCAAGTTTAGAAACAAAATCAAATCAAAATTAAAAAGCGAACGTATGGGTTTGTGAAATCGTGAACCAATTTAGAAAATGAGCCTGATAAACAACGACAAAGATGAAGAACAGTAAATTTGTTCAGAACGTATAATTGATTTTGGTTTGAACGTTTAATTAATTTTGTTTTGAACGTTTAACTGATTCTGTTTTTGAAGGTAATTGATTTTGTTTTAAACGTTTTAATTGATTTTGATTTGAACGTTTAATTGATTTGTGTTGAACGTTTAATTGATTTTGTTTGAAACGTTCAAATTGATTTGAACGTTTAATTGATTTTGTTTTAAACGTTCAAATTGATTTGAACGTTTAATTGATTTGTGTTGAATGTTTAGCTGAATATATTAGCTGAACGTTTAAGTTTTTGCTTGAACTTTTAAAGGTTTGAACGTTTAGCTGAACATTTAAGTTTTTGCTTGAACTTTTAAAGGTTTGAATGTATTAGCTGAATGTATTAGCTGAACGTTTTAGCTGAACATTTAAGTTTTTGCTTGAACTTTTAAAGGTTTGAACGTTTTAACTGAACGTTTTAGCTGAACGTATGTCGCGTACGTAATGTACGTTAAGCGATTATTTTGTTTTGAACGTTTAACTGATTTTGCTTTTGAAGGCAATTGATTTTGTTTTATTGATTTTGGTTTGAGAGTTTAATTGATTTGTGTTGAATGTTTAATTGATTTTGTTTTAAACGTTCAAATTCAACACCCTTATTTTTATATTGAACGTTTAATTGATGCAGTGACTACAATGAACAATTAGGCTTATATATTTCTTCAACTTCAACATCCAATTAAGTTTCAACTATGAGAAACACTCAAATTTTGTTTCAGTTCCCATTCTTCAACACCCAAAACAAGATACAGTTGTTTATTTAATTGGAAAAAAATGACCGATTAGGGTTTGAGGTTTTATTTGCAAGTAACGAACATTTTTAGGGTTAGATAACTCAGTTAGTTTGATATCGACCTGCAAATTAGTTTAATACTGATCGACGGTTGAATTATATTGATATGGATGGACGCTCGATGAATCAATTGATGAATTAGATCATAGAATTAAATTTAAGTTATTTACAATTATGCCACCGAGTGAAATTGAAATCGACGTTCAAAAAGCTCGCGTACGTAATGTACGACAACCGATTATTGTACGTTAACCTTTCCCTATATATATATATATATATATATATATATAATGTTGGTTGATTATTACCCAGCAGCAGGTTGTTTGGTGTCCCCTGTATCAATCAGAGGAGCATCAACAGGTACCAATGTTTGATTACCAGTTTCCGGCTTTGGCTTTTGTGAAGTTCCGGAAACAAGTGATTCATGTTTAGTGAGGACCCGTTGTAGGTCATCATTCAGAGCTAAGCCTTGACATAATAGTGATTCATCCCTGTAAAACAAAATACAGCTCAGCGGAAAAATGCGATAACTTGAAATTATGCACAATAAATGTGGCGAAAAAAGGCCTTACGAAGTTGAATTCACAAGGTGTACGACTCTTTTCTTATACGCATGGCACTGTTCCACTAAATCTACAATAGTCTCTTGCTTAAGCCCCTGACATCCCAAATTAGGAACAAACATGCAATTATGAAGCAATTAGAAATAAAATATGGTCATTAATTATTTTACCTCTTTCTTTTCTGGGTCGATTGCAGTCAGCATTTCTGCAAGTACATCCATTATACCACGTGCATTCTGGAGTTCTGTTAAACTGAAAAGTAAAAACGAAAATAAACAAAGAATAAGACAATTAATCTACAGCTACTTAAATGTAGACAACCATGTACTAGATGGCACAAACACTGTGCAAATAGATAAATAAATGATAACAACACAACCAAAAATTCATTTGAAATACTGCTCTTAATAAACATTTTACAGTAGATGCACGCTATATCTTAAGAGCAGCACAAAAGCTAAGTTACAGATAATTATCAGAGGTGATTAGTTTCATTACTTAAGTTCAGAAGACTACAAGAAACAAATAGAATTAACTAAGTGGCGAACCATCAATATATAAAACTTAGAAAAACCTATCTCGGACCCATGGGCTATATATAGAGCAAAAATAACCATACCCGGTCAAAAGTCCCACCTATTGCAAGGCCATTAGTAGGGACTGGGGAAGGTGGGATGTAGGCAAACCTTACAACTATCCTAAAGGATAGAGATACATAGAGTTCTACACAAGAACTCTAAAACAGCATAGAAAAAGCAATAATAATAAATAAATAAAAATAGTAAACAATAGAAAAATAGTATTAAATAATATACTAAAATAAATATAATATTAGTAATATGCAAATAACAGAAAACGGTGGAAAATTATTATAGAACATCATAGAATGGGCTATATACAGATACATCAATAACGACCACCATACCCAGTAAAAATCCCACAAATAGCAAGGCTATTAAAAGGGAATAACATTAATAAATAAATAAATAACTACATAAATATACAAATGGGTGGATAATAAAAATAATAACAGTTTTAATAATGGATAGACAAATAAAATAATGATAATAGTAATAAAAAATAATATATCAGCATAGTGTAGTATTTAGTACCAACAAAGAAAATAATAATAATAATAATAGCAATAATAATAATAATAATAAATACTGATTAGGTAAAGTTATTGCCCTAAGACACATTTCTAATTATATCTTTCCCCTAATAATCCTTAACCTTAATCCCACGTCTCCAAGGCATCCTCAGAGAGGTGCAGGTCTAGCAAATCATGCCTAATCCTCTTGTCCAAAGTCAAATGCGCTGCATACGAACAAACCCTAATAATTCAATACCAATAACTATAACTAAATGAAATGACTATCAAAGTCAAAAATAGAAACAGGCATATCATATTACTGTTGAATATAGACATTCGGCACCTAATCTAAGGTCCATGTTAAAAAAGTTGGTTGTATAAATATATTATAAGACAAGTCACCCTAAAAAAGGCTGAAACCAAAAGGAATAACGATATACAGGTTTCTTTGATACCCAAAAGTGTATATGTGAACATGAGAATATCATAAAATACAGCCACACATATATACTAAACCTGACAGATAAGCAAGTTTAGCATACTATGGTAGAATATGCCAGATAGCTAATAGAATCTTAAATAAACGAATGAAATTTCCTTACAAGAAACTGAAACGCGATATACCTCAAGGTTGGAAACTCAGATTCTTCATTCCCATTTTCTGCATTATTTGCATATGATGACAACCTACTCTGTGTGTGTGAGTTTGTTACAACAGGTGCTGGTGCGTTAGACCTCTGTGGAAATACTGCCCCCAGACGCTGAAAAGTAATTGTTAATCATAATTAGGGCATATTATCACTAGCTTATTATGAGGATTTATTTAGGCTTCTGGTTTGTTTCCTATATATTAAGGGTTCCCCTCTATTGTAACCATAATATCAACTATAATTTTCATCTCTTTTACAGTAATCTCAATCAACCAGAAAAAAAAAAACCTTACCAATAACTCATGGTATGCTGCATAGTACTGTGGATACCTTGCTCTTGCCCCTCCAAAAGCTTCTTGCCAAGTATCTATTAGAATTAAGATCTTCTCTTTTACATGAAAATCAGGCTGCAATTTATCAGATAATGATGTCATGCTTATAACATTTTCAACAAGGCGGTGTTAAATTAATTAACCAGGCTCTAACTCTGACCTTTTTTTTTAACTATTTTCACCAGCTGATGAAGCACATCTCTCTCAGCTACATGCATATGGACAAAATCTCCACAATTCTTCATCATTGTTTTCAATAGCTTAAACACCATAAACAAAGTTGAGAAATTTTATGTGATTAAACACGGTAGATAACTTAAATGTAACAAAATAATGGACCTCAAGACTCAAGAGCAACTACAGATTGGATCTAACTGTTGAGCGAATGGTAAAAAATCTACATAGACAAATCAAGTAGTTTTCTTTGTGCTTACTGTTAACGCAAGAAGCTGTGCTTTTGGATTCTTGCTTCGAAGACGTTTTTTTATGCCTTTAACAACATCCTTGGTTTGCCTGAATAACAAATTTATCCATTATGAATCAAGAGTAAATGAAAGTGAAAAGATTGTATGTTAACAACATGAAAAGAACATAATTAACCAAAATATCTAAAGCCTAAATAGATCAAAATGTAGAAGAACCATTTATAAAGTTTAAATAGACCTTAAAGAGACATGAATAAAACTAACATGAGCCGACACAACAATAATTGACCTGGGAAAACTTGATTATACATGCATTGGCATGCACTGATCTAAACGATGCTACAGTTGAGTATTACAGTAAAGAAGCATAAATGGCCCTATAAGGGCTTTGATTATACATCTATTGGTATCTATTGATCATAATATTTAAAATTCAGCCATAATAATGTTTTATATTTCTCAAATGAAATCCTGTATATGTGGTGTGCACAGTTTTATGTGACTCAAAAATGATGGATATTGGCTGCAGTAAAGGATTCGATAGGGTTGCTAAATCAGAACAGATAATAAATCCACTGTATCAATAAAATAAAAATCTTGCAGAAATTGAAGTTTCCAGGAAGCCTAGCAACACTAAGAACTGTCAATAGAGTATAAGTGACATTTTTTTTACTCCAACAACGGATATCACTCCTTTTTGTTCATTATTGTATAAACTTCTTCCATAGTGTCCATCCCCTCGGCAATGAGGACCTTATTTTGACCTATTATTACAGATTTAATAATACCAATAGCAAGTCTAAAGATTACAATAATATACTAAGTTAAACTACCAGTTATGTGCATACAGAATACCTTGTCATTGAGAACATACAAATCAGAATGCAGACATAATCAGAATTCAATGGGTTCAACTTTCCCCTTTGTCTTCCTGCGTCTGTACTTAATCTTCTACATCATTAGATCAGCGTATTTTTTCTAGTATAGTCCATGCTTCTTTCCACTTATTCTATCGATTACACAATTTACATCACTATAAACAGATGCTATATTAAACACTCTTCTGACTGATTCAACTGCAAAATATTTTTTCTTTGTCTGAAATTTCTCCTTATATATATTTTGCAAAACATCCAAAGGATTACAATGAAGTTGCAAGTAAACGGGCAACAAGCTGCGACGCAACCCCCTTTTGGGTAGCAAACCCGATCCTACTAAAAACAATGTTTTGGTTCTTAGGGGCCGATATATTACTATGCACGACCTGCTTCAAAAAGTCAACGGCCTCCGGGACTAAGAAACCAAATTTGTCAAAGGCAAAAGGGATAAACACGTGTTGACTCTCTAAAAAAATTTTCTCATTAACTTAAAACTTGTATAGTGATTTTGCCCTAAATAATTAAACACTAAAATATTAAAGTCCTACTACTAAAACTTGAAGAATATCGAAAAGTAGATAGCAATTTGGAAATATAAGAGGATTAAAAAGGAACGTACGCAGGATCATGATTGCAGATATCGCAAATCTCAGTATTCATAGACCAATCAGGTCCAATAAGCATACTGCTCGTTGCTCTTTCCACCATTGAATTCACCATCTTCTTCCAAACCCTAATCACCACCCGCACAACAAAAACCTAATTGATTATCTGGACTCTCTCTCCTATGCCTAAATCTTTGGATTTCGATCCGTGATCGTTGTTCTTATTCGGTTATTATTATTCCTTCTCCGGTATTTTGCCTAACCGAAAAAAAATGATGATATGCCAATCAAAGAACGGCACGTGGCAAGTTAAGTACAGCTCAATTTTGGTGGATGTTCTGATCAAACGGCTAGGATGATGGAAACTAAGATTTTAACCGAATATTAATTTAAGTCAACTGGTATAGATAAAACAGTCAACCTCTTTTGAATTAACGTTGATAAAACCTAAGTGTTAATCAGAGTATTGTCGGTGAAGTCTGGGCGTTGGTAAAACTTGAGCTTTGAAACATGGACGTTGGTAAAACCCAAGCGATATACGGCAAACAGACACAAATATAGTTAGTAATTGTTACGTTCGTTGGGTATAAGCATAACTTAAAAAACCAAAAAAACAAACATATTTTGAAAGGCAAAAAAAAAACTATAAAATATTCAAAAAAAGTCATATGGCACCGACATGATACCTTTACTTCTATATAGATAATTTGTTTCTAGTTTTCTACCGACATGACCCGCATAGCAGATTTATTTAAGCCCGCCGCTGGCGGGTGGAGTGGTGGTGGTGGGTTTTTGCCGACGGGTGGAGTGGTGGTGGTTTTTGAGGTGTGTTTTTGCCGGCGGTGGAGTGACGGTGGTGGTGGAATGTGAGTTTTACGTTCATGGCTGGAAGATGAAGATGAATATGGTTTTATGTCAAAAGACCAAATTCACTTGAAATTCATCTGAGAAGATGAATTTCAAAAAACAAAAAAATTCAACTTTTTATAAATCTCACGTAAGAGATAAAACAACATGAACGGTAGCTTGGGAGATGGTTTTAGAGGAGATAGTTTTCAACCTAAACTGATTTGGACCGATTAATTTGAAGGGAAAAACAACTTGGTATGTGGGTTATGGGACACTTGGCAATTATAAGTGGGTAATGAAATCCATCGGATGGATTCCCAATGCGTTGCCTCCGATAGATTTGATGGGACTATTAATGGAAGTTGAAATTTTCAAGAATTATTTTCAAAATCTCTCTCCTATTTTGGACTATTTTCAGAATTTTCCCTTCCTTTTAATTAAGCCCACCGCGTATGTCAGGAGGGCTGCGTCGATGCTCCTTTGCTCTTAGCCAAACGCACGGCGAATCTAAACTAAAGTTTCAAAGGTAACGCTTCAAAAAAAATTTTATATTGTATTTCATATAATTTAAACGAACAAAAACATAATAATAAATTTAAACGCACACCTAAGACCAAGCATAATGGGCGACAAGGGGCGATTTAAGGCGAGACCCCCCCCCCCCCCCGCTGTGATAAAAGGGGCGATAGGGGGTGGGGGCGACATGTATTTGTCGCCTTGGTGTGTTTTTTGGTTTAATATTATTATATTAGTATATATATATATGTATATATATATGTGTGTGTGTGTGTGATGTGATTGGACTACAAAACCACTACACCCCTAAAATGAAAATGGCCCCTCTGCTGACGTGGCGCAATGTATCGAAAATCACCCCCATTTTGTAGCTACATTTTAGAAAAACATCTTTCAACGGTTACGGTTGCAACTGATAAAACCAACGCTAGCTTCAACATTCGATGAACCAAAAGTGGCTAATAAGATCGATACCTTCATTTACTTACATATCAACAGTACCTGAGCTTAAAGTTGGAGTATTTGAACTTGTAGTTGGGCCGATATTATCATGTTCTTGGAATTTTCATTTCAAAAGATGGATTCATTTTATATATGTCCTTACAAACATTATAAATATCATATATATACCAACCAAAAAACTTAAAATATCATATATGCCTATACAATAGTTAAAATATCATACATGCCATTACAAAATAGTTAAGATATCATATATACCAAATTCGTTAAAAACAAATAAATAATGACAGTTTTCCCATGTTTTTCTAAAATTTTAAATTTCATATAGATACATTTTTGAACGAATAGACCATTCCACCCATTTTCATTACATAATATGTTTATACCCTGTGTTATTATTTTAATTTCAATCAACATTTCTCATATTTGACGACAACTGAATCGCCTCTCGTCACTTCTTCAAAATTGCAAACCCTTCAAAGGTTTATTGCATCGAGTAGTTTGCACTCTAAACCATTTATCACATCTAATCGAACCATTGTAATATGGTCATTTATTAAAGTGTTTTTAATGAATTGGATATATGATATAATAACAAATTTATAGCGACGTATATGATATTTTAGTTTTTCATGGGTATATATGATATTTTCAACATTTGTAAGGGTATATATGAAATTTCTCTCAAAAAGATTGCTAATAAGACTTTGTTTTTTTCATTAATTTCCTAATTTTAGAAAAAAAACAAAATTCAAATTTTCACATAAACCTTGAAGCCCTAATACATATACCCTAAATCCCTAATCAATTTCAATTTCCACAATTCCGTATAAACCATTATTTGAATATCCAATGTAAACCATAATCAATCATTCAATTGCCCATAAACCATTGTTTTGATGGCCCCCACCTTCAAAAAATAAAGAACAAATGCTTTTGAATTAGTTTGGGCCTTTGATTGGTGTAGGTTTCTTTCGAAAGTATAAGGTGTTTGACTATAGAGGGATAACACTATATATTTTCCCAAAAGTTGAGGGGTGGAAAAGGCTCTATACTCAAAGCAGGTCTGCCAAACTAAATACGGGATATTTTGGTTTTAGTTTTTTTATCCGACGGATACAGGTTCTAAAATAAATTTAATTTTTTTGGCATAGTTTTTTTCCTCTGTAAATACTTCTATAAACTTCAAACATTTTCGCACACAACTATCTCTAATTTTTTTTTCCAAATTTCATTTTTCATATTATGTATATACTTTGGACCTAAGAGCCTCGTTTTCTTTTACTTAACTCGAGGGAGGCAATCAACAAACCCTAACCCGACCACCTGTTGGATTCTCACAATTTCGACAACCTAGTGCTATATCACAATTTCAATCACCTCTACATCCCCACAATTTTCGTAGTCACATGTTGAAAAATATCAAAATTGGGTACAGTTTCAACAAAATTAAATGCAAATGCATCAACAAAAACAACCATAATAACAACTTTAACAACCAAATTTAACACCAACACTTGTTGATTAATCACCTTCATCAATAAGAAAAGCATCTATGAAGAAGATAACGAAAGCCAAAAAGAAGATACACAACTTGTTTGTATGAAATGGCCAGCTGATGACGAGGAGTTCTTGGCTAGAGCTTTTGTATTCATTTCTCATGTAACATCTTGGATTTTTCATATTTGTATTCGTTTATGTTTAACCCGACTCGGAAATGTAATTCGGACCTTTCGGATTAAGTAAAATTTGTATTTAATAGTATTTAACGTGTTTAACTTAATTTATATTCTCTTAGCTTTCAAAATCATCAAGCAGTTCTTAGAAACCATTGAAATCGCTTATTCGGCTTAAAATCGTATTTACAGGAGTTTAGGAGCTATTCTTGCCAAAAATCAAAAAGTTGGAACTTCCCCTTCACACATTGTCACATGGGGAGGGAAGCACATGTAGGTCGCACGGCGTGGGCTCTTATCTGCACCAGATTGTTTTCGTTTGACTCGTTTATTCGTTTTTAATGCCAAAACTTTCCTAATACGGCCCAAATCTCGAAACTTAAGCCCCAAGTTAAGTCATATGATATTAAAACATGTCCAAATTCACACATCTGATATTATGAACAGATTTTATTAGTTAAAACACCCTATTTTGTCATACTTATTTTGTTTCCTAAGCGAGTTCGTTTACCAAATAAACGAATTTATGGACTTATTATTTAAACTAACATAACATAAAACCTAAAACACTTCTGTAAGCTTAGCCTCCATCATTATTTTTCATTCATATGGTGTTCATGGTGCGTTTCTTCAAGAATCTTCATTATACGGTTTGACTTTCAAGCTTCAAGACCCTTTACTTGTATTTTCTCATTGTTCCTTTATCTTTCCTAGTAAGTTAAATTTTGATAAAACATTTGTTTTCATCCAACTAACAAAATCCCTCAATCAATTTTATATATTGATGGGGTTTTGTCGGTCAAATACTCTCTAACCCGTTTAGTGTTATAGAAGTTAATTTTGGTAATTTTTCAATTACTATACCTTCTGGTCAAAACTAGCTTTTGGGCCAGCGGACTTCTATGTTTGTTTTGATATTTTGAGTGTACTGGTCAGAACCCGACTCCCGATTCGAAGTTCAGATTCTGAACAGTACCAGCTCACTTAAATATTAAAAAATTCATATCTTGAGTTTTATATGTCCGCTTGATCTGATTTTAGCGACATTATTCTCATTCTTAATTCTATTTTAACCAGGTTTATTTATGATGGATCAATCGGCACGTTAAATTCCTCGTTTAATCTTATTTGATTATTATCTCGCCTAATTAATAAAGTGAGTAATTATTCCCCTTATTTTACTGTATTTAAATCTTTTGGGGACCTTATGCGTACTTATTAATATTTTCATATTGCATATTATCCATAACTAGCAAATCATGATTATTGCGTTATTGATCAATTAAATACTTATGTGTTATTTGCTTACTTTCTTATTATATTACTTCTAGCATTCGGAGAGATCCATCATAATTTCATTCTAGCATAATATCGTCATAGTACCCAAAGCCCGATTCGCCCGAAAATGGTCAACTAACACCAATTACTTGCTCATTGTTTAATTGTTGATATTCACAATATTGGTTTGCTTATTTCTTATATATTATATTTAGTGTCTAAAACTGGTGATCACTTGCTTAACTTTATGTTGACAAACCTATTGTATTTTGTACGCATAGTGCAAGTTATATACATGATTGAAGTGAAGATATGAAGAAGTTAGTTTAGCTTTAGGTTACTAAATAAAAAGACAATCTATTTAAATGTTTTTAATTACTTGTTTTGGATTATATTGTACTTGTTTTGAGATAATGTGTACTTGATTTGAACTTAATAAAATAATTGGATATTATCACTAATATTGTTATGTTAGTGCCTTGTGAGCTGTGATTCAACGATTCACGTCTCGACATTTTCGCCTTAGGTTGGGTGTAACATCTCAAGACCTAGTAGTTGCCAACAACTAGAATTCAAATGCATATTACGGAATGATAAAAGATTATTACAATATCGGGGCACTTCAAGTTGAAAGAAATGCTCACTAGGGCTGTTCAAAACCGGATATCCGAAACTTCGGATATCCGAACCTTTCGGATAGTGAAAATCACTATCCGAATCCGAATCCGAAATTTCGGATATCCGAATATCCGAAAAAAAACCTGCTTTAATATTAAAAGCATATATCATTTCATAAATTCAAGTTTACAAATCCAACAAATCAAACACAATACAACCAAATAACACACAATTCATCCCATAATCCAACAAATCAAACATAAACCAAACATAAACCAACTAAAATAATCCAACAAACCAAGCGTAAAACAACCAAAACAACCAAATAACACAATTTCCTTACTTCCAAGCTTCCAACTTCCATGTCAACAACATATACAACATTACAACCTGCCAAAAGCCTAAAACCACTATCAACAAGCTACTAGTTTAAAAACGCCACAGTTTTATATCTAAAAAATAAAAGATACCTTATGCGGCTTCGCACACTTCATCAACTGTCTCATCAATGATGATAGTGGGTTGTTCCAAGGACAAGTCCTTCATACCTACGAAATAAAAAGAAATCAACCAAATTAATAATGCATATAATTAAAAAAAATACAATTGAAATGTAAAATAATAATATATTACAACCTTCTTCCAAGCTCCCGATGTCAAGAATGGTATCTTCAATCATAATTTTACTTTTAGAAGAACGCAACCAATCTTGTGCACATACCAACGCTTCCACCATTTTTGGAGTTAAGGAAGTTCGAAAACTATCAAGCACCCGCCCCCCGGTGCTAAATGCCGAATCGGAAGCAACCGTCGAAACTGGAATGGCAAGAATATCTCGAGCCATCTTAGCAAGAATAGGATATCGGCATTGTTGAACTTTCCACCATTGTAAGACGTCAAACCGTGGGTCCTTTGATTCTATATCTTCTGAAAGATACTTCTCTAATTCACTTTTTTTCAAAGATGTATTTGAACTTCCCATAGCCATTTCGAATCGCTTTGTCATTAGTTCTTCAATGTCCATTGCATTACTAGAATCTTCGTTGGCCGTTGATGTAGATGATGACACATCAAAGTCATTTTCCTTTTGAGGCATAGACTTTTTATACATATCGAACAAAGCATGCATACTTAACTTTAAACTTTCGAGGATACTTTCATCTACATACTTTGCTTTGACAAGAAACTCTAAATATTGCCATTTCCTTCTTGGGTCGAGAACCACGGCAAGAAACAAAAAATGATTTAACTTAGCAACATCCCCCCAATACTTAAGATACTTTTTTTTTCATATTTAGTGCCATTGAACGTATTGATAAATCAATATTGTTACAATAACCATCTATCACAGTGCCAATTCCAAATACCTCATGCACATAAGTATTGGAAGTCACATACCGAGAACCTGAAAATCTCAAAGTAGCTTCATAAAATACCTTCAAAAAAGGCAACAAGCTACTCACTTTGGCCCAATCATCCTCGTAAATTAAACCACCAACACATTTCTTAAGCTCTTTCTCACAACTAGAATCCTTTAACAATAAATTAGAAAGTGCTATCTTAAACTTAATAGCAGATTCTATCATTAAATATGTAGAATTCCAACGAGTTTCAACATCCAAAAACACTTAACTTTTGCTATCTATTTTCTCTTCTTCGACACAAGCTTTAAAATTTTGAAGTCTAGCTGGAGAATACCTCACATATCTCACTAGAACACGAACTTTCTTGATTGAATTTGTTAAATCACTTAGCCCATCTTTAACAACTAAGTTTAAAACATGAGCCGCACAACTCACATGCAAAAAAGCTCCACTTAAAACACCACATTCCCAATGGTTGAAAACCTTTTTCAAGTGTTGAATAGCTACATCGTTCGAGCTAGCATTATCCATAGTTGTAGTCAAAACATTTTTTAAGCCCCATTCAATTAAACACTTTTCAACCGCTCTCCCCATCAAAACCCCGGAATGACCAACAATTGGACAAAAATTTATAATTCTCTTATGCAAACGCCAATCATCGTCTATAAAATGTGCAGTCAAACACATATACGATAAATTTTGACCCGAAGTCCAAGTGTCTGTTGTTAAAGATACTTTTGAGGACATACTTTTAAAGATGTCAACTAATTGTCTCCTTTCATTAATAAAAAAACTATAGCAATCTCAAGTAGCAGTAGAACGTGAAGGTACAACAAAATAAGGATTGATAACCTTGCAGAATTCATGAAAACCTTCCCGCTCCACAAAAGAAAATGGCAACTCATCAAGAATCAACATTTTTGTTAAAGCTCTCATAATTATTTCTTGGTTAAACTCCCATAACTTAGGAACCGTCACGGTTTCAACGGAACCATCTTCACTAACATGTGTTTTTGACTCAAGATCAATTAGTTTTTGTTTTTTATCAATATTTGGAGGATACTTTTTGCAAATCTTATTGTGATTTTGCAAAGGAGTGGTTCCACTTTTTGTCGAACAACCTATTAATCTACCACAATACTTACACTCAGCCTTATCTACCGAAAGCCTATTATAATGATCCCACCAAATAGATCTTGTTTTTTCCATTTTGATATCAGTGGATTGAGAGTCACTTACCGAGGGTACACTTGGGGGTTTTCCAGTTTTCTTTTTTCGCTTCTTTTGATTAGCGTTATTGTCAGACATCACCTCGTTTTCAGAAAATTGCTCACGGTCAAAGTCATTTGCTTTAGTATTGTCCTCCATTTCACAACTTAATATGTCAAGAAACAAATCTAGTTTCAAATAACAAATTTAATGTCTAACAAAACTAACAATCTAATACATACCATAACTAACAATTAATAATCTAACAAAGTAACATTCTATAATACTTTGTTAGGTAAAACAAACCTTTGAAACAAGTAATAATTAACACTCTTAACAATAAATAAATATGCAATCCAACGAAACGATACCAAAATCTGAAATAAGTAATAATATTTGAAACAATAACAAGTACCAGAAAAGTGTGAAAGAAGGTCCAACGAAGAGGTTTGAGCCGTGGGTAGTGAGGACGGTGAAGCGGTTGAAGGCGGACGGCCGGAGGAAGGAGGACGGTGGTGAGGCTGTGAAAGAAAAGAGGTGGCTGGAGGAAGGAGGACTGTGGTGACTGTGAGGGTTTGTAAAGAAAGAAAGGAAAAGGAGGCGGATATCAATAGATCTAGGGTTTGTAATATAAAATAAAATTAAAAAATATTAAAATTATAATATCGGATAGTTCGGATATCCGAATTATCCGAAAAAATCTGAAAACTGGTATCCGAATCCGAATTTTCGGATATCCGGGATTCGGATGAATCGGATACGGATAGTCGGATAGTTCGGATGCGGATTCGGATACGGATAGTTTTGAACACCCCTAATGCTCACAATCTTATAAGTCATTGGTTTGATTAAGGCTAAGGTTAGTACATTTAATGAATTTCATATACACATCAACTCTCAATACAAAAGTGGTTGGTTAGATGATCTATAAATTCAACAAGCAAGAATGGATTATAACGCTGATAATCAAAATAAGAATAACAATCCCTTCCACCATGAACATGTTTGGATGATAGTTTAAATTAACCCAAGGTTCTCTAGGTGTACCAAAGTGCATGGCCATCAAGGTGCCCCCAAAAAAACAAAGACATTTAGCACTAGGGATGGGCATTTGGTACCGGTACCGATTTAAATCGGTACCGGTACCAAATATTTGTAATGTTCGGGACCAGAATTTTTGGTACCGATACTGGTTTTTTTCGCGAGTACCGATTGAGAACCGATTTTTTTACAACTTTGTAAATTAATAATATGTTTCATAATGGGGCACCAATTATCCTTATAGCAGTATAATACCAATCCTTATAGTCTTATCACCTTCACCAGTCACCAACTCACCACCCTCATAATATAAAACCTTGTTCAAAAAACTCCATCGCCGGTAGGGACCTCACCAGTCACCACCATCAGAATTCTCTCCCAAGTCCCAACCGTCGAGCTCCTGCTCATCGCCGGATCTGAACCATCGCTCCTCTTCATCGTCTTGACTGTGATTATCTGAACCCAATCCTTGCCCTAATTTTCATGTGTAAGTTGCATTTAATTCCTTACATTTGATTTTTATTTACAAAACAACTTCTATGGTTATAATGTAGAAACCCTAACTTCAGTTCTAACTACAATTTACACATAAGTTTGTATGTTAATATTTGAAAATTGACATTGGAAATTATTGACTTTTGTAGGCTTGTTTACACTAGAAATTGTTGACGTTAGTACCGGATGGCAGCATCTTCTTTAAATGAACCCCGTCATTGTCAAGTACGTGTGTTTGTTGATTTTTCAAGTTAGGTTGTAATTTGGTATGTTTAGTATAAAGCTTATGGTTTTATGTGGTTTGTAGGATGATGATGATAATGATGATGAGGATGATGAAATGTATGTTGAATTTAGTGATGATTTAGAATCGAGTGATGGGAAACCAAAATCACGTGATGAGGTGAAATCAAAATCAAGTAATAGGGTGAAATCAAAATCACGTCGTAAGAGAAAACCACCAACGAAAAACGATTCCCAAAAAGAAACCTAAAATAGGAGGCGAGAGATCTAAGTATTGGAAACCTTTTGATGTTGTATATTTAAGTGAGGAGGATGGAGTGCGTCGGAAGTACGGAAAGTACAAGTGGTGTAAAAGATTGATTAAAGCCGATCCAAACAAAAACGGTAGGTCAGGTCTTAAAAAACACATTCCAGCTTGTGATGAAAATCCCGAGTTAGACAAAAAGCAAACTAATTTAGTGTTTCAAAAAGATGCTAGCGGGGAAGGTAGCATGAACATTTGGAAACATGAAGATTCTAGAATCATGAAAGATTTACTAGATTTGTTTATTGTTGCCGAATTACCGTTTAAGCTTGTGGAACATCCTGCTTTTATTGAATACACCAATGCTTTGAATGGAAAGTTCATTTTGCCATCAAGACATAAAATGTCTAAAGATATTGCAAAGTATTATATCGAGGAAAGGAACTGTAACATCCTAGAAAATCCCATAATTATTTTGGACTAAAAATATCAAGTTTGCAAGTAGAAGGATTAAAATTATTCACAAGACAAGTAATGAGAAAAATGAGATAAGAAAAATAAAGATATCTCATGTTAAGGAAATGAGAAAATTCCATCCCATATGAAAAGATGGAAGAAAATGGAAGCATTCCACATGGGTATAAATAGGAAAGATAACGTTCATCCCACATGGAAATAAGAAAGAAAATGGAAGATCTTTATAAAAAAAGAGTTTCCACAGTAATGTTCTTATGTGGAAAACCACTCTCCATAGTCCTAGCGGAAGGTGTGAAGAACCCGACGCGCACACGCTCGGACTCGGACTCGGACTCGGGCAATGGGCGTAATGTGGCGTTTTGATGGCGCACTTTGCACTTTGGACTTCACACGCTCGCATCGCCACGAGCCGCATAAGGGCCGCTTTAGTATTTTTGGAAAATGGAAGTATGACCAAGAAGTGACAAGTTATCAAAGACAAAGGACTAAAGGTGAAAATCTGATTCCAGGAACCCAGAAACAAGACCATCGCGCTACACGATGGAGTGTAATGAGTCATCAAACAAGTGTCACTACGGGGAGACACGTGGCAGAAGCTAGGGCTGAGTCAGCATGCCACGCGTCATTCCCTGACATCGTGCTAGTGATGCTCAAAGAGAAGGGACCATCGCGCTACGCGATAGTTCCCAAAATCAACTATAAAAGGGAGGGGGTACGACATTCCCATCTCACACCAAATCACACACATTTTCACATAGTTAGCCTCGGTTTGCGTGCCGGTCTCGTGGAACGTGCCAAACTCCGAAGCTCTGACGGTTTAAGCTCTAGAACACGAAATAAAGTAGAAGTGCTGCTCGATCAATCATAGGCATTTAACTTCAAATACCCGTGCAAGTTAGGGGTTCTGTCTAAATATTATTTTATTATTATATTATATGGCTTAGACCATAGTCAGGGGTATAGCGCAAACCTTGATCATAATTATGTTTACAAAAGCTTTATAGATGCAAAGGTTATAGTTAAAATAATGTTTCTTCATGATTAAGAAACATAAGCTTTTACATACAAGAAGATATAGTCAAAAATAGTTTTATCACAATTAAGAAACATTATATGCAAGAGATATAGTTTTCTTCACAACTATGAAACGTAAGATTTTACATACCAAGGTTATAGTCATTTAATGTTTCTTTTTGAAGAAGAAACCTATCAATAGATGTTTCTTCATGAAGAAGAAACTCAGCACATGATTTGTAAATAAATGAAAAGACTACGGGTCTAAATATTTTATTCAAAGAAATGATCAGTCAAGGTTTAAAGCTATCAAAACCAGATTAAAGGTCTGTAGCTGGATCAATAGACGATCCGGGTATTTATACAAACCTATTTTATTATAGATCAATCATCATTCATTCACAAGGGTTTTCAAATGAGATCACAACATCATTCAAAAATGACAATCACAAGTGAATACGTTAAACCCTTTTCAGTCAGTCATTAAGATAAACGGGTTATTTAGATTAAACAGTTAGTCAAATGTTTGTATGAGATTACGTGATCTCTAAATTTTAAGGGATTACGTGATCCATATGTCACAAGGTAGAAAATAAAAGCAACTCAGACCGAGTACACATGTGTCTGGATCCAAACATAACTGTCTAGTCTTTCAATCAAGGCTACGTGGCCGCAGGCTAAACAGTCATAACCAAAGTTCTCCAATGGGCATCAGTTCTTGGAGAACTATAATTGTGTGTGTATGGCAGTGGCACAAGTTCCTAGAAATAAGAGACGTTTCTGTTGGGTTTGTTCCAAAACTATCTTGTCAATCAAAAATTTATAAACGTTTTCAGAGTCAACGATTCACCAGCATATCGCTGACGTATTTTTCCCCATGTTACATGAAAGCAAGTATAGCACAGATAGCAAGGAATAAGAGTCACTCTTGAAGTTAGATGCTCGTAGATGGAGATGACTCAGTTTTAAATAAATAAAATATTGTAAACAAGAATAAACAAGGTTTGTAAATCAAATACTTGGATATTTATTATCCAAGAGATTTTCAAAAAAAAATAATATTTTATTATAAAAGACTTCCGTTAATAACTCGCAACTCTGATATATTTACAAAACAGGTACCAACTACGGGTGTCACACCTAGGCCCTAAGTCAGGGTGTGACAGGAACAAACTGTTAGCATATATAAGTAAACCTACCAACACCGTACACTTGACCGCCGACACTTGGACATCCTCATGTCAACGGGTTAACTATATGGTTTTGACGGCACATTTCATTGATGATGATTGGGTAATACATAAACGAATTATTAATTTTAGGCCCATTGATAGTCATAAAGGGTAGGATATAGGTCAAGAAGTATTGCATTGAATTCATGGTTGTGGTATTAAAAATTTTATGACTATGACGGTTGACAACGCGTCTAGTAATGATAAGGTGATTGCTTATCTGTTGAGAAAACTGCCTAATTTGTATGACGAGGGGAGGCATTTTCATATTAGGTGTATGGCACATATACTAAGCCTAATTGTCAAAGATGGTTTATCAGAGAACACTTATCATGTTGATTGTATACGAAAGGCAGTTAGGTATATTCGAAACTCAACACAAAGAATAACCAAGTTTAAAATGTGCATAGAAGAGTCAAATGTTCAATCAAGTAAGTTTTTGAGTGGAGATGTGCCTACTAGGTGGAATTCCACCTATGAGATGTTGAAAACGGCGGTGGATTTAAGGGAGGTATTTTTCTCTTATGAAGTTCAAGATAGTAGTTATATTCATGATTTAGAAAGACTACCTGAACATTCGGACTTTGGTGCTTGCAAAAAGTTGATTTACTTTCTAAAAAAGTTCAAGATTAAAACAGAAATTGCATCGGCCACATCAAAGCCCTTAGCCCATATATTTGTTAGGAAATTCTAGATGTAGACAAACATCTACGGGTGTGGGATTGCGATCCAAGTTTTTCTATAATGGTTAGTTCAATGCGTGAGAAATATGACAAGTATTGGGGGAAGCTTGACCAACTTAATGACTATATGTATTTTTCTATTATCTTGGATCCCACCATGAAATTATCTTTTGTTGAACATTGTTATAAAGAAATGATTATCTCTAACAAATCCGAGGATGATTATTGGACTAAGGGCGGCATTAAAAAGATGGTAGCGGAAAAGACGATTGAGCTTGAAAGTAAGTTACATGGGCTATTTCAAACATACAAAGAAAGACTTGACAAGGTTGATCACAATTCGACATCCCAAGAAGCATGTAATGACGATGTCGTTATATGTGATGATTACAATGAATTCTTTATGGATTTCCTAAATAAGGGTGGAAGTTAATCGGCTTGTAAGGAAAGTGAGTTACAAAGGTACGTGAAGGAGCCAAAAGTGGATTTTAGTATGGGATTTGACATACTTAAGTGGTGGAAACAAAATGCAATTAGATTCCCAATTATATCTCGGATGGCTTGCGGTAATTGATTTACCTTCTATCATTTATTTATTTTTACATGTTATATTATAAATGTTTGTTAACTAAGTATAATTGTTAGATATTTTGGCAATTCAACTTTCCACGGTCGCGTCTGAATCGGCGTTTAGCACCGGCGGTCGTGTACTAGACGCTTACAGAACGAGGTTGTCAACCGAGATTGTTGAAGCTTTGATTTGCACCCAAGATTGGGTGAGAACGTCAAAAAAACCGATTATGGATGACGTGGATGATATATTAAAGGATGATGATGTTGCCACATGTAATACTAGACTAATTCTTTATATCATAATATATTGGTTTTATAATGGGGTGTTAACTTTATTCGGTTCTTGTTTATTCTATAGAGATTGAAGATGCGATACAATGAAAAGGGGAAAGGGATAGCGTAAGAAAAGGCTTAAGCAAGCTCAAGGAAATGGACCTTGGTGATCTTATTTGTTTTTTTTATCATATTTGACTTTTGATCACATGGAGTTACACTTGTTTTTTTTTTTATCATATTTGACCTTAGTGTCTTTCATATGAGCCATTTCCCGGTTTGGGCTTGAAACATTTGTAACAAATTATTTGTTTTGGGATAAAACTTATGAATTCCTCATGTTTATGAGGATTTTGTGTTAAAACTTTTGCCTTTAGGTTTGCTGCAGATAAAGATATTGACTTTTTTAGTCAACCTTTTTTCATAACTACTAACTCCAGCTTCCAAGTTAACGGGCAATTGGTAATTCTGCAATAATTTTGAATGTAATAGTATTTTTCAATTTTGAATGTTGTTTATTATATCTGTATGTAATATTATTTTTTAATTTGATGTATATATGGCTTCATGTGTAGCAGCACTTTCTGTACTGTCAATTTAAAGCAAAAGACTTTTGTTGTTACATGTGTGACAAGCAGGTCTACATTAGCCCATGGTTGTGGACCCTCTAATCAATTTCATATATAGTCTTTTGTTGATACTTGTGTGACATGTAAACTTTACAGATTTTTGCAGCCACTGTATAGTCTTTTGTGTGACATGATTATGCTATATAGTCTTTTGTTGTTGCAGCTACTGCAGATTACAAGCAACAGATTGCATATTGCACCTACAGCTTGCGGCTTGCAAGTATTTGTAAGGTATGTTATAGTCATTTGTTTATATGTGTCTAGGTTTGCAGCTTGCATATTGCAGCTACAGCTTGTAGAGTTGCAGATTGATAATATTTAACTATTAACATGGGTGTCAAAGTTCGTTTGTTGCATATTAATAACATGCGTGTCTAAGTTCGTTTGTTGCAGATTAATACCATGCATGTCTAAGTTCGCTTAAAATGTGTGTCTAAGTTCGTTTGTTGCAGATTAATAACATGCGTTTCTAAGTTCGTTTGTTTCCGATTAATAGCTTATGTTTGTTCATTTATACTATTAACATCCGAACACGAACACAATCATTTTTATAACAAATTAACACGAGCAAGAAAACCTCATTCGTTTAATTCTTCATGTTCGGTCGTCTGTTATTTCTGACCCAGTCAACAAAACAACTCAGTTACATTCTCCTTCTTTGTCTCTTTCAACAGTCGAAACAATCGCTACAGAAATTCGATTGTGGCAATTCGGTACCATACCGAAATACCGGTACGGTACCGATCTCATCCCTAGTTAGCACAAGGGTGTATGCCCAAAATATGCTTCTAATGCCAACTTTACCAACGCTCGTGAAATTGGCAATCATATTCAAGTAGAGGGGTATAATAAGCATGTCGGAAGGACTGAAAAGCTGACGTGACTTTGTTGATTAGTCCGGCATGTAAGAAGCATAATTTTTTGCGTTGAGGACAATCTAGGGTGTGCAATGAATATGATCATGACTTCTCGTTATGATTTTGTGCTCTCTTGGTGTTTATTTTCCTAACATCCTAATAGAACCGTGTAGTTGAAAAAAATACTTATTAAAATAGGCTAAAACTAAGTTATTAATAAAATCTCTTCCTAGAACTATAAAAATTCGCTATGAATTTTTGTTTGAATGATTACATGTGCTTTTATTTGTTAAACATATAGAAACAAAAAAGAAAGTGTAGGTTCAAATGAATGTTAAATGAGTAAATCTGAAAAGGTTCTAAATTAGTTAATCAAAAGAGAGATTAGTTAATCAAGAGAGAGAGAGAGAGAGAAGTACTGAAGATATCAATTGAAGTTGTCTGTTCTACCAGCGATTAAGCATTCATATGACTCCAACACCATTCCCAAGAATGCCATATGCTCCTTGACATTTTCAGCAGTCAATCCATTAGCATTTTTTATATTGACTGCTATATTGAATTGTAGAATATCAGGGTTTTGACTTTGGGAAGTGGACTGAGAAGATTGTTGATCAGATGGTACGGTTCCAGAATAACTGCTACTGTACTATGGAGTTGGGGAAATATTCTGGTGATTCCCAACAAAAGCTGATCCACCCGTATCAGTGCAGAAAAGTAGTTGCAATCTTTGGACTAGGAGTGACAACAAATTGTGAACTTTTGTAATAATGTCTTGAGAAATAGCTGAATTCTTCATTTTATGTTTCTTCCTGAGTTCCAGCTCCTGTGCTTCTAGCTTTTCAATGAATCTTGCTAGGTTCAACCGAGCATAAGCTACCGGGTTTGATTGTTGGATCATAATTAATGTTCCCCACTCCTCTTGTAAAGCATCAGCTAGCTTGTCAATATACTCATACTCTGGTTTATCGATTCCCAATGTCTTCATTTCATTCACTAAATGACAATAACGTTCAATCAGCTGTGCGAACGATTCCCCTTTTACCATAGTGAATATATCAAATTCCTTTTTCAGAAGAGCCATTTTGCTCTTCCTCATGTCGGGATTCCCGTGATCTTTGTTCAACAAAGCTTGCCAGATAGAGTAGCATGATCCATTGTGTAGAAGCAATGGAAAATTTTCAACTTTAATGTAACACCCCGGCTTAAGCGGAAACGCTCGAGTGTGACGTACAGATTGCTCAAACACATGTGGCACTATTAAGTGACCATAATAACATTAATTCATTTAATAAGCTGTAACACCCCGACCGATGGCGGATTATACATCGGGGCGCTACCAATTGTTTCATTACTCGTGACACTATTTGGGTGTCAATATTTAATAAATACATTTCATTGCGCATGCGCATAACACACCATAAAGTAACATAAATCACATATCATAACTCATAATATTCAAATACATAAATTTGTCTTGTTATATTTTAAACTAGGTCCAAAGTAAAAGAAAACATCCTACGTGTCCTCGAGTTTCCAAAAGCAGCTACAGCAAACCTGAACATGTGTTAAAATAAAACGTCAACACTTGCGTGTCGGTGAGAAATCAAGTTTAATAGATATAAATAGATAATAACAAAGCACTGCGCGCAACATGTGTATAACTGGTGTTCAACATAGTGTGTAAACAGATTGTGATCAAGCCTAAATAGATCATAGCTCATAGTTCATAACGTGCTCCAAATCGAGCAAAAACAAATAATCATTCGTGTATGTGCAAACAAACCAAGAAAATCGTAACGATAGGTCTCCCGTGTTTATCTAATGGATCCATGAAAACTTCGGAATAGGCCGATCAAAGCGGTTAATGATCAACACATACAAATATACAACACTAGTAAACGTCCATAACACATGGGTTTTGCGCACATAATTTCATAAACAAGTTTAAGACTCAAGTTGTACGAACACATGAACATCCCAAAACGTTAAAAATAAAAGGGGATTAGGTACGAGATTACTCACTTGTAAAAGGTGCGTTGAAAGATAACGTAAGAACCAACTTTTAAACAAGCGAAAGTTAACCTATAAATAAGAGATTATTGGTTTAACGATTGGTTTTTATGTCTTGAATATATGCAAGTCACTTAAACAAAATATATATTTACCGAGATTTCTGGGCAGAAAAGAAGAGAAGACGGATTGCAAAGAGGGGAGTGGAGGCGTCGCTGAAGATCTTCGGCTGAGAGTAAGGG
Organism: Bidens hawaiensis; assembly: GCF_021521415.1. Taxonomy (NCBI): domain Eukaryota; kingdom Viridiplantae; phylum Streptophyta; class Magnoliopsida; order Asterales; family Asteraceae; genus Bidens; species Bidens hawaiensis. The sequence goes on from NW_027505235.1 coordinate 57,962, forward strand.
AGAAAGATTTTGGGGAGTGTTTAAGTGTTTGAGTGTAGTGTTTAATTATCCAAGAAATTAGTTTTATATATAGGAAAACCCTAGGGAACACATCCCTTGAATTGGGGAAAAAGATCTTATCAAATCAAAGCAAAAGATATCAAAAGCAAAAGATATCACAAGCAAAAGATATGGTGGCAGCTGCAGGGGATGGGGAAGGCTGACAGGTTACTGTTCATAGCATGGGAGGGGGTCTGTCAAAGTACTGTTCAAGACACGGAAAAGAAGATTTTAAAAGATTATGCCAGTTACTTTTTCTGACAACCAAGAGGGTTGGTAAGCAAGCTGCGCCGAAAGTGACTTTTCGGACAGATGTCAGATCTGGCCTACTGTGCCCATACCTTGGCAGGTATAGCACAGAAGATAAGATATTTCAAAAGCATACAGGCTGGCTTAAACTGGAGAAAAGACTTAAGTGTCTAGCGCGAGAAGGCTTGAGTGCGCGAGGGCGAAGGCAGACAGAACAATCCTTAGCGCGCCGCGGGAAGAACTGCAATCCTTAGCGCGCCGCGGGAAGAACTGCAATCCTTAGCGCGCCGCGGGAAGAACTGCAATCCTTTGCGCGCCGCGGGAAGAACTGCAATCCTTTGCGCGCCGCGGGAAGAGTTCGTCTCGCGTATCGCAGGAACAGCTGGTCTTCACGCAGGCTTCCTTGTAAGGAGTCTGGCGCGTGGAGCTGCGCAGACATCCTTAGGCGGGAAGAACCAAAGGACAAGCAAAGAGTTAAGAGAAAAAGGGGGTTCAAGGCTTAAGGGTTAAGCAGAGGGGCGGGACGGCGACAAGAGAGAAAAAGGGCGGGACGGCGGAAAGGAATTATTATTATTATCATTATTATTATTAGTAATATATATATATATATATATATATATGATAAATTTATAAAGATTATAATCAAATTTTAAATCTTAAAATCGGATCCGAAAACGGGTACCTGGGTCGGGTCGGATTTGGGCAGTTGTCACATAAGCCAAGTAACACAAGTTCGAAAGTAACAATACAAGTTCAAACCAAAACATAATCATAACAATAGTTCTTTTATTGAAATACCCTAAGTAATCTAAGTGTCTTCAATACTTCAACCTCTAATCACGGTACCTGTAACATATGTATAAAATATGGTCAGCTATAAATATAGCTGGTGAGTTTCCACAGTTTAAATACGTACATAAAAACCATACAATTCATAGACATGTGATAAACGAGCAAGTAAGTCCTTTCCAGTTGGTACAACCAACATACTTGGATAATCGCGCAAGTAAGGTCCTTTCCAATTGGTAACAACCAACGTACTTGGATAATGAGGCCCTTTTCCACTCGATACAAACGGACCAGAGTGCAAAGGGGGGCATATGATCATACTTAATGAGGCTTCCCAATCGTGCAAGTAATATTCGTGCAAGTAATACAAGTAACACACAAGTCCATATACGAATTGTAGTTTTGTAATAGAAGAAACAATGCTTGAATTTTTATAAGGATACATATGCTACCCCAAAACATTAAAACATTAAAAAGGGGTGGTGAAAAACTCACCTTAGTAGTTGTGGTGAAAAAGGAATAAGAATAACTTGAAGGCGTCAAAGGAAACCGAAGCGGTCAATCCGTACGAACTATAAATAAGAATAAACACGACTTTTAACGGCTATTCTAACGGGATTCTAAAGTTGATTAATTGCACGAGTAATTTTTAGAATTTAGTTATTATTTTATAATTTTATTACGAAGCTTATGGCTCTTACATTATTATATTATTATTTATGTTTTAACGACGACTTGGTTATTAGTACAATTTAAGCACTTTAATGGCGAGAAAACAAAGTTTATATGTTCGAAAAGCTTGAACTATTGTTTACAAGTCGAAAATATAATTGTTGCTTTAACAAAATGATTTTTAGAGAATTAAAGTTTACTTTGCGATTATTACACGATTTTTAATAACGACTTATGAAAACAAGAAACTTGATTTTTATATGTAAAATGGTGAGATATATTTTATAGTTAATTTTCATAATTTTTATTTAATTTAAAAAGGTTTTTATAAATTTATTATGATTTTTAAATGATTAAAATCGTTAATTGATTAAACTGAATTAATTAATAATAATAAAAAGAAAAAAGCATATGTCTGACCCGGGTTTCGAACCCGGGTCTCGGTGATACGGGTTTATAGTGTTAACCAACTGGTCTGGGTCTTCTATTCGTTAAGGTTATGGTTTCCATTCTTTAAATATAGTAACAGTTTAAATGATTTTGATAATAATGTTAATAATAGTTATTGGACCAAAACAAAAACGCATGACCCGGGTTTCGAACCCGGGTCTCATGGTTATGATGTACAAGTTTAACCAGTTGGACTACAAGATCAATTCATCTTGGGTATCAGAAAAAATATATATATGTAGTATTTCAGATTCAACTTCTTCATCATAAGAACATGAACCCTAATATTTCAATTGAGGAATCTGTTTCATGTTCGTTTCAATTAGTTTAGGGGTTTTGTTTATTGGTGTAACGACATTAAAAAGCATATATCAATTACCTTTAGATGTTAAGATTTGGCCAAAACCCAGTTGCCGGAAAAGAATTATATAAGAATTCCCAATTACAGATTACTCAGTGTATTAGAGGGGGATTGAGAGGAATGAGCGAGTTGTAATGACGCTTGGGCATCTATTTATACTCCGGGGTGGAGCGTATACGCGATATTTGCATTAATGGTGAATCCGTGATTTCCGGCGACGATTACGGGGTGTTTTACGGCAAGGAATCACAATTAATTAGTTGGTTATTGCTTAATATTGACGGAGAATCATTTTTATAAAAACAAATTCGAGTTAAAAACGCGTTTAAGGGTGTAACGGCTTCCTCCGGCGCCGGATTCCAGCCACCGGAGGTTCGCCGGAAAATCGGGATAGGGGGGGGACGGGAGGGGCTGGGTAAGGTTTATTATTTTAATATAATTTGAATTAAAAATGTTACACTATTAGTCCCTGAAGTTTAAAGAACCTTTAAATGATAATATAAATATCTTTTAAGTTAAATAAAGTTTTCAAGTTTACATTTTAACCCAAACTTTATAATTAAATTTTAAAGTTTTCGGTTTTGGATTATTTACGCGTTTTACTCGCGCGGCTCGATTAACGTTAAGGTTCGGAAATTTATAAACAACGAACAACGATTAATGAACATTAAATGTCGGGAATCACTTTATTAAAATATATTTAATACATCGAAACGACCCAACGGGTCGGGTTTACAAATACAAATCCGAATCGAAAATTGACGAATGTCACATTTAATTGCTTGTTGGAACAAGTTCAGCATCTTCTTCTCCCTAAGAAATGTAGCTTTATCCCTCTCATCGATTTGTAACAAACAATAGTTGGTTCCATTCTCGTTCTTCGGGATTATATATACCTCTTCCGCTACAATCCAAGTATCATAGTTTATCGCTTGTACATACGTCTCGAACTTATCTGCCCAAGACGGGTAATCTCCCATCCTTAGAAGCTTCGGAGGTTTGTTAGACGCTCCCATTTCATTCTCAAGATTGAGGTACTAAAGTAAGCTCGATGGTTGAGAAACAAACCCGTTCAAGTTGTCCATTTTGAAAACTTTAATGAACTGGCGTATAAATCTGGTCAACGTGTACTTGGTCAACGAATAAGTTTCTGGTCAACAGATAAGTTTCTGGTCAACGTGTATGTTCCAACTCAACGTGTTAGTTTAAAAGCTCCGTGTATGTTACACGTCGTGTAAGTGTAACGTATAATATACTTATGCGTGGAACTTATGCGCCGGGTATGTCAAAGATGAACATTTTTGCAATTTTGAAGATGAAATCAAAGATGAATGAATCTGAAACTTTGAAGGATTGATCTTAGCTACTGATAGAACATAATGTGAAGTTTTGGTAGAAATTTGATGGTTAAATCTTCAGATTTGATGAAAACACTTGTAAAAGCGATAAATCTTGCGGTTTCAAACTAGATAATGAGCCCAAAGCTCTGATACCACTTGAAAGGACATAGACTGATGACGTGTAATAACGTGAAGGATCGACGTGTAATATTATCTACCCTTTAGTTAATGTGCGGAATCTATTAAAGAGGAAAACACAGAATAATCACTTTCAAATCTTCATGTATATCCAAAATAGTCAAAGTACAATGTTGATATGACGATATCTAAGCTCTAGTACAATCTAGTCTGTACTCTAAAAGGCATAAGTATACAACTATTTATAGACATCACAAAGGACATATGCGGCATATATGTTCATACGGCGCATAACTTATGCGTTGCATATGGACTTATGCATTGATTGCATACAAAATATCACATTTCGACTATTTCTAATACATACAAGACCCTAGCTATAGGCGTTTAAACACCAACAACCACGTTTAAACTTACAATTATAATAAATATATTTAAAAGGCAACTTGCTAAGCAGGGTCGTCTCCTGGAATTTATATGCCTCGGCCGAGCCGAAATAAAAAGGTCGGTAGGCCTAATGAATAACAAAATATATAATATATAAGCTAAATTTTTAAATGACACAGGCATTATAACAATAAAAGTATCAAAATATAGTAATAAAACAAAATACAATAATATCTAACGGTTTATGCAAAACTTATGCATAGCACCAGGTTGGGACTTTTTCATTACATAATCTTACTTTCTCTTTTTATGTTTTTGAGCACCGGATAGTTGTTTAGGGTGCATATTGATTAATTGATTGCTAAAAGCCTAAAAATCAAATACAAAATGTCAATATTGATTAAGTAAACTAATAGTTTTTTCACAATTGACCTAAATCCCTAATACTGATAACAGATATATATGTATATATCAGTATATCACTTAAGAAAAATAGACTAAATGACTAATCGTTAACTACTATAACTATTAACTCAATTAATAATTAAATATCCAATAGTTAAGCTTAAATATCCAATATCGTTGTGTGGCTGGCGGTGGACTGCTGCTTGAGTACTTGGTGGACGATGGACTGAAGAAGCCAAGAATGATTCCTACTTGTCTGGTTGGAATTTGAAGGGGGGACGACCAGACTAAGCATAGAAGCTAGTAGACTTCTAATCGGGATTTTTTATTTGTTTTACGTGTTTATTATTATTTTTTTACTTATTGATTTTGGTTTATTGGTTTGGGCCCAATAACCTAGAATTTATCAAATGGACTATGAATCAAAAAAATTTTGGGACACGATAGTTTTTAAATGATCAAAATCAATTATATTACATAGGATTTATCTTTAAAAATATAGATATATAAAAATATATATAAATTTGTGCCCCCCGAAAAACAAGGTGACCCGGACGAGGGTGCGGCTTGCACACCTGTTTGGCCGGCCCTGTTGCCAAGTTTTGTTTGCTAGATTTTAGCCACACAATTTTGTTGTATGAACTATTTGGCCTCTTAGTATATATACTATTTGACCCTGCTAAATGGCAATATACAAGTTGGCCTCACTTAAATGACAATATACTAGATGTTGTTCTTAGACTTTGGTCACAATATATATATATATATATATATATATATATATATATGACCCCTAAAATTTAGTTAAATACTTTAGTTAATTAGACTTATTTAACAAAAGTTTCACATATGTACTTTTTGCCCTCTTAATTTTAGTAATGAAACTTTTGTTTTTTTAACTTACATTTTTACATCTTTATCATAACAAATTGAACAAAATATCAATATTGGCCGATGCAAAGCGCGGGTAGAAAACTTGTTAAAAAAGAGAAAAATATGATTTGTGCCCCCTGTGCTTTATGAGCGAGGGCACTATACATGTCTCATTCTCAAATTGATTGATCTGCGCCATCAAACTTTTCCGGTGTGCCCTTTTATGCCCCTCCGTCAGTCGACTGCCATTTAATCTGGGTCGACACTCTTTTTTTTAGACAAAAAAGAAAATTAGAAAACCCTTTTTCTGAAATTGGGGTCCAAAGCCATCGCTAGAGTTCAATCACCATTGGGATTATTTAATTTTGGTTGATTTTGATACGGGCAAGTATTGATCATTTCTTGGTTTTGAACGATGCCCAAAAATTAGAGGTGCATAAATCAGGTTTTTCAAATGCCCAGTTTCGGGTATAGAATTGAGTTTGGGTATGGAACCGGGTTCGGGTATGACCGGATATTGAAAAGTCGGGTATTGGCAATACCCGGGTCGGGGTCGGGTCCGGGTATTGTTTCTAAAAACCATACCCTATGCATCGTATTCGGGTCGGGTATAGAATCGGGTATTTTAAAGTCGGGTATTTGAATAACTTATTTTCGGGTATTGAAAAAACCCTATTTTCAGGTTTTTTGGGGGCTTTTTTCGGGTATAGATTGTGTTTTTTAAGGGGTTGCACTTTTTAGTGGTATGTTTGGGTAAGAAATATTTTTATGTATTTTTTGGGTATAGATCAGGTATTTGAAAAATCTGGTTTCAGGTATTGGAAAAACCCGGTTCCGGGTATGGAACCGGTTCCGATTTTCGGGTATTGCCGAGTATAAATTGGGTCCGATTCCGGGTACAGGTATTGGTACTTAAATGCATACCCTATCCGTACCCTACTGGTAGGGTCGAGTACGGGTTCGGGTATTAAAAACCCAAGTATTAAAAAAACCGATTTCAGGTTCTTTTTTTGTCCGGTTTCGGGTTTTTTATGCACCTCTGCCAAAAATAGGGTGTTTGACCAAGGTTTTGAGATTATATGGACGTAAGATGAGAGATGCTAACTACGATAAACATTTTGATTTGTTCTAAATTGGAATTGTAACATCACATATTTTCTACTAGACACAAATAGTTGTAACTCCTTAATTATTGAGAAAATACATGATATTAGCAAGATATTTAAAATATTAATGGTATTAACTGCATAATAAAATAAAAAAATATTTTGTTAATAACTAATGACATAAAATACAATTTTTTTGACACGAGCTTTTAATTAGTAAAAGAGTACAATAGGATATTCCTTCTTTTGAACATGACCAAACCAAAGACCTAAAAATTCATTAAATTACAAACCAATCATTCGGGAAACTGTATGTAACTACAAGAAATGTGTGTGGTTTAAGCAGTATTGTAGGGGGTAACGCCCCTATGAACAAAGGATGGCATCTACGTCTATGCCATATATAATGCATGAGAAAAGAACAAATTAAGACACTTGATTTTAAAAGTTTTACATATTTTAATGCATAATATACATATATAAAAAGGGGTAAACTTGCCTTTTAAACATAATTCAACCAACTTACAAGTTTACCCCCTCATCTTTAACCATATTATATTTTTTATTTCAATTTCAACCAACCACCCCCTACGACTTTTAAAAGACTACATTTTTTTAATACGTTAGTGTTTTTTTAACAAAAATTGCACCATAAAAAATGAGATTTTTTATGTTCTTTAATTTGAGTGTGATATAATTATAGTTTTTTCAATTAAAAAAAATGATATGTTACCAAAGGGTTCAATGCTGGTTTTGATATTTTTAAGTTAAACATAGGAGCTCAACCGTTAGTAACGAATTTTTTATTATTGAAAATTAAAACTCAACATATGAAAATTGAAACTAAACCATTACTAACGGTTTGGTTTCATAGTTTAAGATTCAACAGTAAATTTAGTTTAAGATAATTATAATCTAATTGCACCATCAGTTATGACTAAACATCAACAAAATATGATACTTAATAGGATCTTAATATAAATACTGAAAATGTTTGCCACATAAATGGGAAACTTTAATGGAAGACGTAACAAGAATACATATTACAATATATATATATATATATATATATATATATATATATATATATATATATATTAAAATTGGGTTAATTTAAAGATGTAATAATCAAGTTTACTTGTATTAAAAAAAGACTTTGTTCAAGTTTTATTTTAACTATATCTAATATATGTATACTATATATATAATGCATGAGACAAGGGTAAATTAAGACATTTGATTTTAAAAGTTTTACACATTTTAATGCATAATGTACATGTATAAAAGGGGTAAACTTGTCTTTTAAACACAATTCAACCAACTTACAAGTTTACCCCCTCATCTTAAACCATATTATATTTTTTACTTCAATTTCAACCAACCACCCCTTACGACTTTTAAAATACTATAACCTTTTCATACGTTAGTGTTTTTGTATAAAAATTGCATCATAAAAACGAGATTTATGTGCTCTTGAATTTGAGCATGATATTATTATAGTTTTTTCAATTTTTTAAAAAAATTGATATGTTACCAAAGGGTGTTCAATGCCAGTTTTGATATTTTTAAGTTTAGCATATGAGCTCAATCGTTAGTAACGAATTTTTTATTACCGAAAATTAAAACTGAACAATTGAAAATTAAAACCAAATCATTACTAACAGTTTGGTTCTGGTTTGGTTTCACAGTTTAAGCTTCAACAGTAAATTTAGTTTAAGATAAATGATAATTTACATATGTTTACATTATGTAAATCAAGATTAAATAAAAATATACGTATGTGTATTGTTAGGGTTTTTTTTTAATGAAACCTGGATGAAAAATAAAAATTTTTGGTTTTTTTACTTTTTAAAACTTTCTTTTTTTTTCGTTTTATAATTTCTTTTATAATTTTTAAGGTTTTTTTTTGACACAAAATGGTTCTCAGAGATCTTAATTTCAAAAAGTTCTCTCAGGATTCTCACCCTATATATGTGTGCGTGTATAACAAAACATATCTAATACTAAACCATTAAAAAGATTAAAATGCATTAAACATTTACAGTATGTTTTGGTTTCATATGGACGCTTTTCGTTATAAATTGCAAACTAAACCATTTACTACATTTTGAAAATTTTGGAATCGACCAACCGACTGAAAGTAAATGATAAAAAAAAACTGTGAAACCAAAATACGACCACGGTTTCACTATTTTAAACCAAACAATAAACACCTATAATTGTTACGTGATTACCAAGACATGTTTTCAAATATGCGCCGCATTGCGCGGGCACCCACCTAGTAGGTAAAGACATAAATCCATACAAAACGGCCAGAAGACAAAGGTTCTGTTTGTTTTTGCTTAAAACGTCTGTAAGAGGCTTATGTCTACGGGCGCGCATACATAAGCTTCTGAAAACTGTTTGTCTTAAAAAAAAATCTGAAAATTGTTTTTATGGTCTTAAAAAATAAGCTATTGTTCAACTTATTCACACTTCTTAACATTCTACCAACACTCAATGTCTAACACCACCACCACCCACTGTGCGCCACAACCACTGTTACACCCCAAGCTACGGCGGAATATGTCGGGCGCAACGTAATTGTATCACAGCTCAAATACACTAATAATAAGTGTCAATATGTAAATTTATTTATTTATATCAATCGTACACAAATAATTCAAAATTTAAAAGAATTTGATACAACATTTGAACTTTATAAATTTTAGCCTAAAGTCCAAGTCTATACCTTCACTCCTAATAAACTTCTTATAACAACCTGCATTATGCATTATAATAATTTGTCAACAACACATGTTGAGCGAGTAATTCACAGTTTGGTGTAAATATAATAATATTAATATGAGAAATAAACAGTTCCTTGCGTTTGTGAACACCATCAATTAATATAAACAAGTATAAGTGTTTTTTCAATCATGCCACTAGAATACGGACATGCCTACTCGGACGAATTCGCAACCAATAAACAACATAAAATAAAAGTAACAAAAGTGACTTTTGGAACATGTCACTAGATTCGGACATGTCTACCGGACAGCATATGATCATACTATGAGGATGAGATGAGGATGATGACGAGGATGAGATACCAACCAAACATAAAGCAGTAAACACGTAATTCATATAGCAATCAACAATTAATTGAGCAATACCACAACCATGCTAATAATGGAATTGGTTTTAGCATATTAGTATAATAATAATAATTTCTAATGCTAATAATGCTCCCAAAAAAAAAAGAAAGAGGGGGATGTGATTACTCACCTTGAATAAGGTGGACGTTAATGTGAAGATGGTAATGGTTAGGCAGACTAGTTAGTTCCACGAGAAGCTTTGACGACATGTCCTAGTTTTAAAGACATAACTAAATAAATATTCTAACGATATGAAGGAACAAAACATGGCATGATGATGGGTTTATAATGGATTTGGGGATACATTTTATAATAAATTTATAAAAGTTGGATTAAAACATAAACCATTTAATTATTATTACAAGATTTATTTTCGATTTTTAAACAACAAACGTCAACTTAATATTAATATATTTACATATCAAACGAAAGCTATTTTGAAAGTTTAACGGTGATCGGTTCGTGTAGACGACGAAAACCATTTTAGTTTATTATATTAGATTAAGTGGTAAAAGAGATATATAAATTTATAAATTATATATATATATACATACATATAAACGAAAATTTATTTGGAGAGTTTTAGCGATGTTCGGTTTGTTCAAAACAATTAGAATAATATTAGTTAAAGTTTAATTAATAATGATAATACCTCAAGTAAAGGAAAATAATCAAAAAGTAACAAGAAATAAAAATGAATAAATAAACCGGGCCGGGGGGAAACGAACCCGCGCCCCAAGCCGGTTCAGCCCCTAAGAACAAACGGACTTGCCACTAGGGTAGGTGGCAATCTTGTTAACAACACGAAACCCAAATAATTTAAATTGTTACTTGAATTTATCTCCAAACCTATAAACCCTAAACGATTTAAGCCTCTGTCAATTTAAATTGACAGAGGGCTAATGATATGCAGACAAAAACGATCATGAACACTAAAAGAATTACCCTGATTTAGTTCGAAATGGTGGAGAACGGCCACCTAGGGTGTGCGACTAAGAACACGCATCAAAATGATCTAAAAACAGCTCCTGGGTTGCAATTGAAATACGGTTTAGTTTCGTGATGAAGAGAGGAGTGTGAGGTATCATTTAATTGAATTATAGTCGGGATTTTATAGTGATTCAAGATCAATTGCAGCAGCGGTTCATCGTAGTTGTAATTGGTGTCCATTAGCTGTTTATTTACATAATTAGCACGAAATTGAACGCGTTATTGAATCGTTGACGCGTAGATATGACCGTTTCTGTGAATTCTAGCTTGATTACTGGATCAAGAAGCAAGGGGGGGGGGGGGGGGGTATTATGGACGACAGGTTTGGAGGGTGACGGGGGAAATAGTTGTATTTTGAAACTTGTAATTAGATCCCTTGGGTTAGCATGGTTAGTCAAGTTAGTTCAAAACAAAGAACGTTTAATAGTTAGCGAGTAATCGTAACCGAGTGACGCGTAAAGGAAATAAAGACAAAACCAAATAATAACTCGTGATTTTTATTAGATAACGAATATCTGGGTAGGAAAAATGAAAATAATAAATAGAAAGAAAAATTATACGGGTCGGGTTTCCGGGTCCGAAATTGACGAATGTTACAACCACCACCACCACCGTCTATCACCACCACCATCTACCGTCCGCCACAACCACGTCCACTACCACCACCACCACCCACCATCCGCCACCACCACCCACCTCCATCGGCCACCACCACCGTCTACCATCAACCACAACCGTCCATCACCACCACCCACTGTCCACCACCACCTTTCATCACCTACCTCAATCTTCTGCCACCAATCATCCACCACCACCCACTTCCACAGTTCGTACACCACCATCAATTATTTTGGCATTCTACAAACGTTAAATGACATCTATCTATTGTGATATGTATGATATGCAACTAAATTTCAACTTATGCAGACGATATCTAGTTTATAAAACAAATAGTATTATATTTTCAGATTACAGACCTTTAAACCACATATTCAGTTGCAGACATGAAATCAGATGTAATTAGATTGCAAACGGTTTTTGTCTTAAAAAACAAACAGCACCAAAGAGACCCATGAATATTCAAAGATAGTGACAGGTGTCACACCCCAACCTATGGCGGAATATGCCGGGGCACGACATAATTGTATCATAGCTCAAAATACACTAAAGTAAATACACGTATCAATATCTAAATTATTTATTTCATATAATCCAAACACGTAAAGCAAAAACATTGTTTCAAAAGAAATTACAACAAAAAAAATAATAGAAATAAAGTTCATCATTATTCATCATGCATCCTAAGGTCCATCTACTCTTTAATCCCTTGATACTTCATCCAATATAGCTACCTGCGCCATACTGGAAAATACATAGTTTGTCAACGTAAAGTTGAGCAAGTAATCATGGTTTTTGAATACATATAATATAAAAATGACAATTCCTTGCGATAATATGAAATACTACAACTAGCATAACAACAGTATAACAATAATATAAAAGTTGTCTTTTCACTCGAATCCCACGGATAGCGAGCTACTTCGACAGCGTATGATCATACTAATGAGGATGAGGATGAGATACCAACCACCAAAACATAAATTAAACACATAGTCACATTTGCACGTATAACTAATTGAGCAATATCATATAACACAAATAGTGGAATTGTAGTGAAAAATTGATTAACGCATAACGTCCCCAAAATATAAAACGGTAAAAAGGGGGATGTGTATTACTTACCTTTAGTGATTTGATTAGTGAGGATGAGATAATAATAAAAGAAAATGAGGATGAACACGTTCAAGGCTTCGAGATACGTCAACAAAGGTGCCCTAATTGTTAACGATAGTATAATTAATAAATGAGAAAAATTATTAATAAACATAACAATTTAATTTTGATGGGATATTATTAGTTTCAATGTCATTATTTTTATTTAATCGGTTTGAAAGATTTGGCGTCTTTTAGGGTTTTAAAACATTATATTTATTATTGTTAGTATTTATATTATTATTATTATTATTATTAGTGTTAATATTATTATTTGGTAACTACTATAAGTGATATATCATATTCATATTTTCAAGTAAATGAATTTTAATAATACATAACCGATATTAAGCATTGATAACATTATATATTAATTTAAAAACAAATTTGTATATATACTAGATCGGTTTAGTACCATAAATAAATAAATAAATAGATATGAATAAAAAAATAATTAAAATAATATTTGTTTAATAGTATTGTATGTTTATATGTATGTGTGTATACATACTTATGATGCGAAGCCATGGCCAAAATAAAACTTTCGAGGTTTGGTTTCGTTAAAATAATGTTTATCTATTATTATATTATGATTATAATAAAAATAAAACAAGGATTTAAGCAAAATAAAAATAAATATGCAAAACCGGGTCTAGGGGGTTCGAACCCACGCCTGGACCGGTTCCCGTGTCTTAGCTTTCACACACCAGCCATCGTGCTGGTATGTTAGTTTGTGAGCATTATCAGTTCTGCAAATATATACACAGACACAACCCAGTACCCAAATTCAATTATAAACTCTAGAAATTCAAATTCGTTTAATTGATTGACGTTTGTTAGAATTGATTTGGGATTATTGTTAATGGATCAAAAACGAATCATAAGCATGCTTCAATTACCGTTTATGGTTGCGGGATGAGGGTTAACGGGCAACAGTTGGGTCGCGGCTGAGCTTGGCTTGGGAGCAGGTCTTGACGGCTATGTAATTAGCAATTGGCTTAGGGTTTAGTTCCGCAATGCTATGAGGAATGTGTGTGCATGATTAATTGTGTTTTCATTGAGTATTTATAGTGTAAAGAGGTTCGTCCTAGCCGCTGATTACTTAACACGAATTCGCTGTCCATTTAAGATCGTTTCCTTCAATAGAACTGTCGGTGGAATCGTTTATGATCAAGAAAGGATTTAGTGAGATCAATTTTACAATTACACTCGTTAATTTTGGATCAAGCAATGGGGGGGGGGGGGTTTAGTGTCGGTGACGGGATGAGAGGAAGAAAGGAGGGAAGAAGTTGAGTTATTTTGCAACTTGGTCCTTGCTTTTTGATGTGTGATGCAAAATTGGATTAAAGTTTAGTTTAGGGGTTAGTTTTGCATATTGTTGATAGTCTAATACATATATAAAAGGAATAATTAAGTAAAAAAAATATTTTATTGATAATTCACCCGAACACAAACCGGGTCAGGTACAAAACATGAAACGGAAAAACCGAAATGTTACAGCATTCCCTACTTTTGAAAATTTCGTCCCGGAATTAGAGATTAAGCCGTAACGAAGAGGTGCGGGTACTTGGATTTCATTTGGTCTTCTCGTTCCCAAGGGAACTGGGGACCATACTTGGATTCCCAATGAACTTTGACAAGCGGAATGCGGCTACGTTTAGTTTCTTTGTCCATACGATCCATGATTTCAACGGGTTCCCCGAACGCACACATAGATTCGTCAACTTGAACTTAGTCGAGGGGTATGTGGAGGTTCCCTTCGGCTAAGCACTTCTTGAGATTCGAAACGTGAAAAGTCGGATGAACATTGGAGAGCTCTTCGGGAAGATCGAGACGATAAGCAACTTGACCAGTCCTTTCAACGATTTGAAATGGGCCAACAAAACGAGTAGATAACTTGTTTCTTTTACCAAAATGAACTACTCCCTTCCACGGAGATACTTTGAGGAGAGCTCGATCACCAAAATTAAACTCGAGGGTTTGCGGTGCTTGTCGGCGTAGCACTTTTAACGGCTACGAGTGGCAAGGAGATTTTGACGAATAAGAGCAATCCGGTCAGAAGTTTCTTGAACATGCTTGGGACCGGTGATATGCGATTCACCAATCTCATTCCAAAAAATCGGGGAATGACATTTTTGACTATAGAGAGCTTCAAAGGGTGCCATGCCAATACTAGTGTGGAAACTATTATTGTAGGAAAACTCTAGAAGTGGTAAGTGAGTATCCCAATTTCCACCAAAATCTAGCACACAAGAGCGGAGCATATCTTCAAGCGTTTTGAATCGTTCGCTCGGATTGACCATCGGTTTGCGGGTGATAAGCGGTGCTTAGATCAATACGGGTACCTAAGGCGGTTTGCAGCGAATTCCAAAAGTGAGAGATAAACTGACCATCACGATCGGAGATAATGGTCAATGGTGTTCCATGGTGACAAATGATGTTCTTGACATAGAGTTGAGCTAGTTGGCTCACGGAGAACTTTTCTTAAATGGGTATGAAATGAGCCAACTTGGTCAACCGATCAATAATTACCCAAATACTATCATTGCAGCTTTGAGTAGTGGGGAGTTTGGTGATAAAATCCATAGCTATGTCCTCCCATTTTCAAACGGGGATTGGTGGTTGCTCGAGCAAGCCAAACAGCTTTTGATGCTCGGCTTTGACCTTAGAACAAGTGAGGCATTTAGATACATATACCGCGATATCTTCCTTCATTCCTGATGTGCTAAAAGTACTTATTAATTTATTAACTAAATAAACGCTAATCTAGACACTAAGTAATAAATTCTAGACTCTTAAACTTAACTAAACTACTAACCGGCAAGTGAACCGATCGACTCTAGTACAGCTAAGTAAGTCTGGATATCGAACCCACGAGACTCTTTACATTACGTAAACCAGCTAAATTAAACTCAACTACGGACACGACTATTTATTTATTATTTTCCTAGGGGGGGGGGGTTTACTAATAAACTAATTTTAACTAATTAAGAAAACTAAAGACGACTAAACTTGTAACATAGACTTAATTCAGATGATGATGAACAACCACCTAGGCTAGAATCCCTTAAGTTTCAGTTATCAATTAACCGGGAGACTATTTAGTTATGGAACTGGGATCGTAAAATAAACGCTTAAGAGAAAACCCGAACAGGACCCCTGACCCTTCTCAAGAGATACCTATGGATTTCTAATAAGTTTTAACGCACACTAGTATTAAAAATCAAGTTTCCTTACGGTCACCTAATTAATTACAAACTAGTTCCTTTATACGAAATCATACCTTACAGCGCGGAAATCAAAGGCAGACTAATATATTCAATTGACTCGATAGACAAAGTTAATCATTCAAACCTAGACGGACTCCTTACGAAGAACTAAATCTAGCAATCTTGATCAACAAAGACCTATCAATAACCTAGCACCTTACAGCTATTTAGGTTAGCAGCATACTTAGGTTTATTTAATTAAATAATATTATTCCTATGATCTTATTCGAAATCAATCATAAAATAGTCAAAAACACAAAGTAGATGACCTAATAGCAACCTATCATAATGACAGACAATAATCAAAGCAACTATAGAATAATAAAACTTAACAAACTACCCTAAGCACACTTATGCATCAATTTAATATAATTAATCCTTTTACTAATTCATAAAACCATAATGATAAATAAATCCCCAGTCAAAATCAAACATTAACAAAGATTCATCATAAGCCTAGGCAGTCTATAAAGTTTAGCCTAACATCATAATGAAAACAAAACGATAATAAAGGAAATCATGGCGAAAATAAATAAGAACGGAAGATTAAAGGCGATAAAACCCGTGGTATTCGTTCTTGGATGATAAGCACTTCGCCGGCTGATTCCTAGCCTTCAAACCACCAAATATTACTATCCAAGAATTGTTATCTATGTTTGGGAGATCAGAGTTAGATGTAGGTATACTCAACGAACGGGAAGATGAAGTGTCTGCTCTAGGACCTGAAGGCTCTCCCCGATAGTGGGTAGATCTAAATGGAATTGAGGTAGGGTCAATCGGGGTTACCCTAATACGAGCAGTCTGCCGGACTCGTACAGCGGCTGAAGTCGTCGGGGATAGGTGGATAGGTGGAGTAGGTGATCTGGCTACTCTAGCAGGTGAATGGTACTGACTGGTAATTTTGTCTTGACCTCTGTGTTGTGACCTGGGTGGGTAACTATCGCATCTGTAGCCAGACAGGTCAGGCACATTACTGGGTAGTTCTCTACAAATTACTTCTTCTTCAACCTCTTCCTCATCCTCCTCCAGCTCTTCCTCCGGATCCTCTTCTGGGTCCTCCTCTAGATCCTCCTCCACGTCCTCCTCAACAGATATTACCGGTTCTTCTTCCGGTACGTAGTCGTTATTCCTTGCTATGGATCTGCACAAAGGTAAGTTATAAGAATAATATCTATTGCTAGTGCTAACTATTGTCGGGAAGGTTAATTAATTAGGCCAAATTTAATATTAATTATATTAGAATATAATATTAGTTTTATTAAAATTTTAATTATAGTTATAATTAGAATTTAATATTGAATATAAATGAATATAATATTCATAATAAAATTTACCGTTATCGACAGTATCGTACGTACACGTATTCGTACACTTTGATTCAGATAAGCATGTATGAGTGTTACATATATATACATACGTACTCAGTATTACTTTTTATACACATATGTTGCCATTTTTACCTACCTGCACGTCCCGCGACTTTTCCCTGAATTCCATCATATAAGCAAGTCTGTTATTATGTTCCGGACCACAATAACTCACTTGCCCTACAAGTTCATCTCGGCATCCATCAATATATAATATTAATTTATTATTTAATTATTTCCCAGAGTTAATCGATCCTACAGTTATATTTTAGGTACACTAAAGGATAACCTAATCCTTTATAACCAATGGCTCTGATACCAACTTCTGTCACACCCCGACTAGCACAATGCGGAAGTGTAAAACGGAAATGTAACAGACACCCCTGGTATCAACACATTGTTTATAAAGAAACATTACAAACTAATTTACAATATATTACATTATATTATTCTATCATTGTTTTACAGTCTAGGTGTACAAACAAAACTAGTTCGTTAAACTATACGATCTTACTACTAACACCCTTGCTTCTATTCACATAGCATCAACCACACTCTTGGACAAGTAACAGATCACCAAATCATTCCGATTTAGGTACACCTGAAAGAAGTTTAAAACGGGTCAACTACTAGAGTTGGTGAGTTTCACGAGTTTCAAGAAAACAGTTATGAATATTCACGAGTTAACGCTTGTAATTACAACATAAATATGTATGTATGTAAATGATGTAATTATGCTAAGTTACAGTGAAGCCTTGACTGTATGTGCTGCGTGCATCTATTTCCACGCTCAATCAACCACTGTAGCTCCCCTTCCGCCCACAACATGCCCCAGTAGCTATGTCTAACACTACATAGCCTGTTTATATAAATATGGTCATGTACAAATGGCGCTATGTGACACGGAAACCAGGCCGATTCCATTTGGGTTTATCAAACCAATAGTACTATTCACAAGCCACTGGCTCGAAGTTAATCGCTGTGATCGTGGGGACTTTCGTGTGTTAGCACTTAGATAATTCACATCATTACAAGTTTCAGATATGTATACATAATCAAACATGCTTTTCACCCAAAAGTTCGTAAAATAGTTCAGAAAGTGGGGTCATGAAACTCACTATTTAGTAGATAAACGGCACTGTGTTGGCTCGCGGTTTGTTCGATTTGCTATCAATAGTTCCTATAATCAATATTTTAATATTATTATAATCTTAATACTAAACTGGGCTGTATGTCTAATCTGGATATAGCTGGAACGCCCAGAAAGTGTCAATTGGCTTAGGTTGTGATGTTGTTCAATGTCTAATACTTAAAACCGAATTTGGCTCAGTTTTCCCGTTTTCCCAACTGGGTCAAGTTGCTCGTTTATGTGTTCAGAAAACAGTTGTGGGGAAGTAAGCTTGGGTAAATGTGTTGGTCGATAAAATGATTAAGTTATAAAGAAAGATCATACATTGGGGTCCCGAATTAGCTACGGGGCCCGTTTTCGTTTATTCAGTTTGATTTAAGAAGAAACGCGCACAATCTATCCAGATTGTCCAGGTTTCTCACAAAAAGGTTTGTTTTTACTTAATTAATCCAAAAATATGATTTTTGATCACTCTTGGTGTTTTGATATTCCCGCAGATTCGTTAATCACGAACTTGCCAGTTTTTATCAGAATTGAGTTTGTTTAATCTTCAAATTAGCATAATTAATTAACTGTTAATCATTAATTTATGAAAATTTATCCACTTATCAAATAAAATTTGTAGATTTTTATAAAAATATTTCTGGAATTATTTACTGGTTTATTAATTTATAAAAATTCATTTTATCAGCTATATTTAGCCTGAAAATCGTCCGTTTATCCCAAATGATTTCCATAAATTCCACAAAAATTCCTGGATGTTCAAATTATATCCCAAAAGCATCTGTGTCAATTCCAGAATGTAACAAGCTTGTTCAATATTATTTTCGGCCCAAATTCGGCTATAAAAATCCATACGAACGCATATGCACAAAGCACCCTTATACTTTTCCAAATGATCCCAAATTTCATAATTTTTCAAGCATTTTAACTATTTTTCTCAATTAAACGTCCCAATTCGGTAATAAATTCGCCAAATATTCTCGGATGGTCGAAAAATTACCAAATTTAAACAGGGTCTCAATTATAAGGTCCTGATGTCCCTAAAAAATTTCAAGACCTAAAAATATTTCCATCACAACCTTAGCCTAAACAGCTCGTAATCGAGTGTTTCGGTATTACCTTAGCGGGTTTGGTTCGTTTCCGCCTTTCAAATCAAGTTTTCAAGCTCTTGTGCTTCTATGCAGGCTAGGTACAAGTCCTATATCACAAATTAAGCAAATTTTCATCAACATAACAGCCCTTGACTTAGGGTTTCGGCTAGTATGTAAAAACGAACTTTTGAACCGTAAAAATGTCGTTTCAACCCTATAATCCATGTTTATGGCAAAAAAAAACTATCAATTCAGATTCCTTACCATGTGTATGATCAAAACATGTTTATGGACCATTTTTATGGGTTTTACATGGTTAGGAATGGTTTTTAGTAATCAACTTTGTTTAGAAGTGATTAAGCGAGCTTAAACGAGTTAAAAATTAGCTAAGAATGAAGTTTTTTACCTTGTTCTTGCTGGGTTTTATGTAGATCAGGCTGGTGTCCAGATTTTTTTGTATAAAAGTGATGTTAAAATATCTTACACTTATTATAACTAGAAACTTTCAAGCCCCAATAGTGAATAATCATAGTCGCCATCCCCTTGGTAACACGTAAACTCTCAGTCTCGTCTAGTATGTGCACTTTGGCCTCTTTTTCTATTTTTTAAGAATGCTTCTTTGGCATTTTTCTTTACATAACTTTTCTCACTTTTGCTTTTCTTATTTATTTATTTTTTTACATTGTTTATTTTTTTTATTGTGCACTTAATCATCTTTAACCTAAAAATATAACTAAAGACTGAAGCTCGTATAAAATTGGACATTTGCGGGCACCACCACTCTTTATTTATTTTCATAAAACGGAGTGGCGTGCTAATTTTAAAGTGCATTCAATTCTCACCACCTTAGGGTAATCAGCTTATGGTAATACTCTCTATACCTTATCGAATTTCAACTTCATTGTCCCCCTTTAGGATGAGAACTCACAAAATCTAATATTTAATTAGGTTTATTAAGAATATGCAATGGAAAACCTTTCAAGACTAGTTGGGCCTATCGACACATCCCAAGTTAAGTATGCCTTCTTTAATATTATCTCATATTATTAGTAGTTTGAAAAACCGATTTCCGATAAGTATCCTCATCTCCCATTTAAGTGCAAAAAAAAACAAAATCAAGGGACATTTTTCAAAATTTTTTCAATTTTTTTTTATACTACGACTCAAATGTCCTATCCCTACACTTAAATTGTGCATTGTCCTCAATGCAAGGATAAGGACAAAAAATAAAAAATAAAATCTAAATACAAAAAAAAACTAAAACCTAAAAGTAAAAACAAAAATAAAAAATAAACAAGCAAGATAGTTAATGGAAGATACTTAGCTGGTAATATGCGCATGACAATATGATGCCAAAGTCTTCTTCCATGAATGCCCTCCAACTCCGAACATGCTCATCAAAACGGTATCTCCTTTTCTCAAACACGAACGGAAGCGGCAAAAACAACATACAATATCTAAAAATATCTTATCAATTCGATAGATGTTAAACACTTAAGTATTTTACCAGACCATTCATCTTCAATATTTCCAAACTCCACAAAATTTTGCAGACCACCACCTCTCTCTTTATCAAACTCCATCGACTCTCGAGAACTCGCGACCTCTCTCTCCTCCTCTAAACAAACTCTAACGGAATGGGGGTGATCAAGACGTGGATTCATGCCCGGAATAAAAGACTCAATTGCATAAACTAGATGACATGGATCAAAGAGACCTTCTTGACCACTCGGGTGTCTCATGGATTTAGCAACATAAGTGACACTATCGTCGCCAGCTCTAAGAGTGATCTTACCATCAAAAACATCAACAAGTGCCCTAGCAGTACGCAAGAATGGACGACCTAAAATAATAGGAACTCTCTCATCGGCCTCCATATCTAAAATCACAAAATCTACGGGGAAAACTAAATTATCGACTTTCACGAGCAAGTTTTCTATGACCCCCCTTGGGTACTTCACCGAACGGTCAACTAAAGACAATGTCATGCGGGTTGGGGTGCGTTCTCCTAGGCCTAGCTTCTCAAACAAAGAATATGGCATTAAGTTTATACTAGCTCCTAGGTCTGCTAACGCTTGACACGAGGTATCCTTACCAAACAAACATGGAACTAGTAAAAACACCGGGATCGGGTAACTTTTCCAGAACCTTATTGAGCACTACTGCCGAACACTCTCCGTTCAGTGGAACGGTCGAAAGCTCCTCCAGACTTTCCTTTCGTTTAAGAAGATCTTTCAAAAACTTGGCATATTTTTGCATATGCTGGAGGACCTCGATAAATGGAAGATTAATCCTAAGCTGCTTAAACATATCTAGGAAGTTCCCGTACTCTCTTCTGAATTTCTGATTCTTAACATGGGCTGGATACAACATACAAGCATGATCTATAAGCGATGAAGGCCTAACATCTCTCGGTTTCTTTTCCTCACTTCCTCTAACTATGGACTTACTGTTTGGTGCGGTACTTGTTGGGTCTACCCTAGGTTGCACCCTCCCAGGAGTCTCCAACACTATTTCCTCATCCACAAACTCATCACTCTCCTCTACCTCAATCTCTCTCTCCGGACCTAAAACCCTACCACTACAAGTAGAAATGGCATTTATTTGAGCGGCCGGATTCTGCTGAGTAGAACCTGAAAACTGACCTGGGGGTCTCTCATCTAAACGTCGGGCTATATCACCTACGGTCCTTTGCATGTCGAGCATAGTTGATTGTTGATTCTTAAGAAGTCGATCATGCTAGGCAAGAGTCTTTTGAGTAACTTGATCTCTAGTAATGATTTGCTGCATCATCTTATCCAACTTCTTACATAGAACAGGCCCATTACTCCCACCTTGAATACTTTGATACCCACTAAACGATTGATCCTGCCCCCGGTTAAGATTTGAACTTGGTTGGAAACCAGGGGTGTACCGGAAGAACGCCAATTAGAATTATAGTTATTATTTGTATAGTTGTTCCAGTTTGAATTATTATTACCATTAAATGCATTACGAACCCTACTCTGCCCTCCTATGAACTCTACCTGCTCCTGACTCTTCAACGGACAATCTGAAGTCCCACGCCCTCCTCTACACAACTCGCACTTATCTATCTTAGCCTTAAGGTTTTTAGTCTCATTGGCTAGACTCTCTAAGGCAGCAGCCACACTAGTATCCAGATTAACCTGGTGCACACCTCGGACGGATGAGGGTTTAGTAGTGACGAGATTTGAATTCCCGTTACGTGTCTTTTTAGCAGACTCGGACTGGCAAAACTCTCAAATAACTCATTACACTCTACTACACTTTTCTTATCCATTAAATTACCTCCAGCAGCAGTGTCGAAACGAGCTTGTGTCTCATATGTCAGCCCATTGTAAAAATTCTCGACCAGGGCCCATGGAGTAAGACCATGCTGTGAACAACGAGCCAGTAAACCCTGAAAGCGCTCCCAAGCTTGATAGTACGGCTCGTCCGACTCCATATGAAAAGAATGAATCTGATCACGGAGACGAGATGCTTTGGCAAGCGGGAAGTATCTCTTCAAGAAAGCAGTACGCAACGCCTCCCAAGTAGTGAATGCTCCAGCAGGTTGTGAATCGAGCCAAGTGGAAGCCCGACCCGTAAGTGAAAATGGGAGCAAATGGAGGAAAACGGCATCTTCATTAGCACCTTGTAAATTGAACGTCCTAAGCACACGGGTAAGGCGGTTGATGTGTGCTGGTCCATCTTCATCGTCACGGCCATGGAATAGATTGCTCTGGGTGAGACTGGTTATGACATAAAATGGAATCTGCCAGGAATTAGGGTTATTGCTTGCGGGGTGATGATGGGCGAGTGATCTCCGGTGTGACCCTCGAAGGCTTGTTGGTAAACGGTTCGGTTGTCGGCCATTTGAATATTGGGAATGGTTCTGGAACTCGACGGCGGTGAACTGTGTGGTGATGAATTTGGTGGAGAATCTATGATGATGGGTGATCTGATTTCTGACTTTAACAGAGATGGTCCTTGCGATCGAAGATGTGGCATAAACCTGAAAAGCACACAAGACCAAATTAATAGACTCTATTTAAATGCTAAAATAAAACTAAGAATAAAAAAACTAATCTTAAAATTAGACACAATTAATTAGAGTCCAACGACTCAAAAAAAAAAAAACAAAACAAAACAAGTAGCACGTATGTAGCAGATAAATCTAATCAAAACTAACAACTCAATTGCCAAGAGTCCCCGTCAACGGCACCAAAAACTTAATGTGCTAAAAGTAGTTATTAATTTATTAACTAAATAAACGCAAATCTAGACACTAAGTAATAAATTCTAGACTCTTAAACTTAACTAAACTTCTAACCGGTAAGTGAACCGATCAACTCTAGTACAGCTAAGTAAGTCTGGATATCGAACCCACGAGACTCTTTAAATTACGTAAACTAGCTAAATTAGACTCAACTACAGACACGACTATTTATTTATTATTTGCCTAAGGGGAGGGGGGGTTACTAATAAACTATTTTTAAACTAATTTTAACTAATTAAGAAAACTAAAGACGACTAAACTTATAACTTAGACTTAATTCAGATAATGATGAACAACCACCTAGGCTAGAATCCCTTAAGTTTCAGTTATCAATTAACCGGGAGACTATTTAGTTATGGAACTGGGATCGTAAAATAGACGCTTAAGAGAAAACCCGAACAGGACCCCTGACCCTTCTCAAGAGACACCTATGGATTTCTAATAAGTTTTAACGCACACCAGTATTAAAAATCAAGTTTCCTTACGGTCACCTAATTAATTACAAACTAGTTCCTTTATACGAAATCATACCTTACAGCGCGGAAATCAAAGGCAGTCTAATATATTCAATTGACTTGATAGACAAAGTTAATCAATTAAACCTGGACGGACTCCTTACGAAGAACTAAATGTAGCAATCCTAATCAACAAAGACCTATCAATAACCTAGCACCTTACAACTATTTAGGTTAGCAGCACACTTAGGTTTATTTAATTAAATAATATTATTCTATGATCTTATTCGAAATCAATCATAAAATAGTCAAAAACACAAAGTAGATGACGTAATAGCAACCTATCATAATGACAAACAATAATCAAGGCAACTATGGAATAATAAAACTCAACAAACTACCCTAAGCACACATATGCATCAATTTAATATAATTAATCCTTTTACTAATTCATAAAACCATAATGATAAATAAATCCCCAGTCAAAATCAAACATCAACAAAGGTTCATCATAAGCCTAGGCAGTCTATAAAGTTTAGCCTAACATCATAAAGGCACACAAAACGATAATAAAGGAAATCATGGCGAAAATAAATAAGAACGGAAGATTAAAGGCGATAAAACCCGTGGTCTTCGTTCTTGGATGATAAGCACTTCGCCGGCTGATTCCTAGTCTTCAAACCCACAAAATATTACAATCCTAAGATCCAGGAAACTCCAAATTCGGCTCTGGTTCGCAGGGTATGCTCATGATTAAGTTTAGGGGTGTTTATATAGGTTTCCTGGGCCCAAAAGTGATAAAAAAAAATGAAGGGGGCTGACCAGTCCGGTTCGTTTCCTGATGCGGTCCGGTTCAATTCTGATGCTCCGGTTCACCGATTTGGCTTGTTTTAGCTCTTTTTTCGCCCTTTTAACCATGAACAAGTCCCTAAACCTACATTATTCAATTATATTAGTAGTATCCAAATCCTAATAAAAACCGAACATAAACTAATAAAATATTATATAAAATGTACACGGGATTTATATATATTTAGCATTATATCAATTCCCGGCCACCAAAACATGGGACGAAGATCGGCATACATCTTATCCGCACCGGGATAAATCGAGTATCGTGACTTATGAGCTTCATCAAGGATGAACGTACGAATACCGTCATGATCGGGAACCCATAAACGATTCAAATAACAAAGCAAACCGTTACACTTGGTTTCAAGTTGGAGTTTGGCGCCACACGAAATCTCGTCGTATAAACTTCCTTCGGTGACGGAGACGTGTTGAGCGTCGAAGATGCGGTATTGAAGGTCGGATTGCATGGTGACACAATTGAGCAAGACGGATTTAATGTGACTCTTACGACTAAGAGCATCGGCCATGACATTTGCTTTCCTGGGGTGGTAGCGAATCTCGCAATCGTAATCGCTTAACAACTTGGCCAATCGTCTTTGTCTCATGTTGAGGTCCTTTTGGTATAATATGTGTTGCAAACTTTTATGATCGGTGAAGACCACACATTTCGTGCCATAAAGATAGTGTCTCCAAATTTTCAAGGCAAACACGACCGCACCAAGTTCGAGATCGTGCATCGTGTAATTTTTCTCGTGAACCTTGAGTTAACGCGAAGCGTAGGCAATGACCTTGTCTCGTTGCATAAGAACACAACTGAGATCTTGAATAGAAGCGTCGCAAAACACAACAAAATCATCGTTGCCCTTGGGAAGAGCAAGGATAGGATCATTGCAAAGCATGTCCTTTAGGGTTTGAAACGCTTTTTCTTGTTCGGGACCCCATTCATAAACTTTCCCCTTGTGGGTTAGTGCGGTAAGGGGTGAAGCAATATTTGAAAAGTTACGGATGAAACAACGGTAATATCCCACTAAACCAAGAAATGAGCGAACCTCCATTGGAGAGGACGGGGTTTTCCAATTTTTAACAGCCTCGATTTTAACAGGGTCAATGTGAATTCCCTTGTCGTTGACGATGTAGCCCAAGAATTGAACTTGCTTTAGCCAAAATTCGCATTTGGAGAATTTAGGATAAAGTTGTTCTTTTCACAATAAATCAAGAATGGCGCACAAATGATCTTTGTGTTCGTCCTTGGATTTAGAATATATCAAGATGTCGTCGATGAAAACAATCACGAACTTGTCTAGGTAGGGTTTACAAACACAATTCATAAGGTCCATGAAAACAGCGGGAGCATTAGTCAACCCAAAAGGCATAACTTGGAATTCGAAGTGCCCATAACGAGTATGGAAGGCGGTCTTAGGTATGTCATCCTCGTGGACACGAAGTTGGTGATAACCCGAGCGGAGATCAATATTGGAGAAACAAGCGGTTCCTTGGAGTTGATCGAATAGGTCATCGATGTGCAGATGGGGATAGCGGTTCTTAATAGTAAGCGTATTGAGTTCACGGTAATTGATACACATATGAAGAGTACCATCCTTCTTCTTGACAAACAAAAGGGGTGCGCCCCATGGAGACGAACTCAGGCGGATGAAACCATTGTCCGTGAGTTCTTGGATTTGGTTTGAGAGTTCTTGCATCTCGGAGGGTGCAAGATGGTAAGGTGCTTTGGCTATGGGGTTTGCTCTGGGTACAAAATCAATACGGAACTCCACTTGACGTATGGTAGGGAGTCCGGAAACGTCTTCGGGAAATACATCGGGGAAATCGCGAACAATCGGGATATCGGAAAGTTGCTTCTCTTCGTGGGCCTTTCTGGTGACATGGGCTAGGAAAGCGACATACTTCTTGCGCAAATAACGTTGGGCTTAAGGCATGACATGAGGTTTAGCTTTGAGAATGGTCTTTCTCCAGCAACGTTTAGAATTACACCACCTTCGATACGAATAATCTTCTCAAAACATAGTATTTCGGCATGGTGAAGAGAGAGAGCCAATCCATGTCAACGATGATGTCGAAGCTACCCATTTGCATCGGAATGAGATAAATGGAGAACTTTTGCCCATTAAGGGTGAGCGGGCAATTACGGACAATGGAGTCAATAACGATTGAACTACTGTTAGCCATCTCTACCGTGAATGGCTTAGACAATTTACTACAGGGCACATCAAGTATGTACTCAAAATCAAAGGAAATGAAACTCGTATCGGCTCCCGAATCAAATAATATCGATGCATGATGCTTGTAAACTAGAAACGTACTGTTCACCACATCGTTCGAGTTTCGAGCTTGGTGAGCATTGATGGTGAAACCTCGCCCTTGAGTTCCTTGAGGTGCTTGGGTTTGGGAAGTTGAAGCTTGAAAGATTGGAGCTTGGTAGGCTTGCATGAGCATGGGTTAAGCTTGAGGATTTGGAGGAGGCATTAGTTGGGGTAATTGAGGTTGGTAAGTTTGAACTTGGTAGGCTTGGGAGGTGTAGTAGGGTTGTGGGGCAACATAGGCTTGATGGGCTTGAGCGAGTCGAGGACACGCGTTACGGAGGTGGTTTGGATCACCGCAATTATAGCAAGCTCTAACGGGATTAATGATTGGAGCACGAGGGATGGCTCGGTTGGGTTGGTTTGATGGTGCGAACCGCGGTGGAGCGGCATGCACATGGGGTGCTTCTCGGCAGTATTGGGTGAGGTGGCCGAATCGGTGGCAATTGGTGCACACTCGACAAGTGGATTGTGACGGATGGTGACGTTGGCAAGTGTTGCAATATAGGTGTGGGCAGGTGTATGGTTTCTTGATTGGAGGGGCTTGTTGGGCTTGTAGTTGAGCTGTAACAAAATTTTGTGAATTGGGCTTTCGTTTGTTATTGCGGTAATGAGAGGAGTTGTGGTTGTGGTTGTGTTTGCAGGATTTGGGCTTTGAGGATTCGGGCTTGGACTCTTTAACGGGTTCGGATGCGGGCTTGTCATTGGGCTTCTTGGAACTTTTCCGCGTCAAGGTCCCGGCCTTAACGTGGTTTTCGGTGAGGGTACCGGCTAGGGTGATGGCATCATGAAGTTCTTTCGGGTCACGACTAAGGACGGAATCTTGGATTTTCATCGGCAAACCCGTGTACTTATCAATGGCACGCTCCAAAGGAGTAACCATATGCTGGATAAGGACGCTCAATTCGTGGAACCGATTGTTGTAAGCGGTATTATCACCTCCCTCTTGCTTCAAATTCCAGAATTCTTCTTCCAATTTCCGGAGTTCATATTTCGGGCAGAATTGGTCTAACATGAGCTTCTTGAGGTCATCCCAAGGCAAGGCCATGACAACCTCAACCCTAAGGTCTCTCTTTTTGCTATTCCACCAAGTAAGAGCACAAGATTTGAAACACTTGATGCATACTTGGTCTTCTTGTCATCTGGACATGCACAGTGGAGGAGCACGCTCTCCATTTGTTCGAACCATTGAAGAAGGGTTGTAGCACCCTCAGTCCCAAAGTAATCGGTCGGGTTAGCGTTGGTGAATTGCTTGATAGTAAAAACATTAGAGTTTGCGGGAACATTAGCGGCATTCACTGCTTGGAGTTGAGAGATGACCATAGGGAGGGCTTCCACGATTCCCTTTGTAATGCGGGACGACATGTGACGGCCCGAGTTGCCGACGCGGCGTTTACGGTTAATGAGACTAGAAGACATACTGTAAGGATAAAATGTGTAAAATTTATGAGACTTGGGTAAATGTTGTAAATTGGTACTTGTGAATTCTATTTAACAATTTTAGGTTGAGTTTGTGTAATTCGATACTTGTGAATTCTATCTAACAATTTGAGGTTGAAAATGGAGTCATTTATGAGACATGATTTTATAAGTGTTGACGTAATGAGGAATAATAAATAAGTAAATACATGAATAAATTGCCATAACATAACTTAAAATTGAAACATGGTGTTTCATTTGTTGATAGTTTAATACATATATAAAAGGAATAATTAAATAAAAGAAATATTTTATTTATAATGCACCCTAACACGAACCGGGTCGGGTACAAAACATGAAATGGAAAAACCGAAATGTTACAACAGGTATAGGTCCCACGGGGACAATGAATATAATAGTATGAATGTAGATACCATATGCGTTATATAATAAATACACAACTGTATTTGTAACCATACGATATATTAATACATTCGTACTTTTACACCTGTATGTGTATGTTTTCTTTCTCTCAAATATATGTCATTCGTCACCTACTAGGCTACTAATAATCTATTCCTTTATTCAAAAGTTAATCATGATCCATATTCACGTGGGTAAGGATTTGCTTTAACATGTATCAAGGTGTGTAATGTGCCCCTTCTTATGTGGTTAAGAATAGTTTCAGTAGTAACAAACTAGCTTTTGAAACTCTTTATTACACATGATTTGTCAAAATAAAAAAAATAAATATGATATGCAATTTGAAATAAATAACAATATTGAATGCAAAAAAGAAATGAAATATATGATTCAAACATTAAGAAGTCTAGATACTCAAATTTATAAATTTGAGAAAAAATCTTTATATACGATATTTGTTGTTTTATCACAAATTTCTCATTGTTCATGGGAAAAAACTGGATATCAAAGGAACAAACCAACCTTAAAAAATGTTGTTCTAGGCTATTTTCTACTTGTTTAACTTTCATATTTTTACTTATTTGATCTTTAATAAATATTTTACTTTTAATTTACTACTATTTTATAACCCAATTGTCAAAATTGTTTTGACTCATTACCTAAGGACAGTTAGGGGCTATTTGGCAAACCACTTAATTGGGTCATTCAGGTGAATACATCTTATTTGCTCATATATAAGGGCTATTTTGACCGTTTGGCTCGTTTAAAAAAATACATCTTAATGAAATTCTAAACCTCTGATTTGTTAAGTGATAAAATGAAGCTGAATGAGATCTGAATGAAATAAAGACCAGAATAACCCTAACGTTCCTTCTCCTTCTACCCTCAACCTAATAGCATCTCCATCCTTCTAATCCTGAATCGCGAATCTGCTACTCTGCTACCCAGGAAATCAGCCCTGCTCATCCCTTCAAACACATCTCTACCCATGTAATTTTTTTTTCTGCAATAGCAATTTGTGATTTTCAAAATTGATGAACCGTTTGGTTCGTTCTTTGTTCTCCCATCTGCTATGCTTGTATATTTTTGTGTTTTTTTAGTTTATAGCATGGATTAATCATATTGATATGATTATGTTAGGGATTAAGGCATCAATTCTGTTTTTCATCAAAATGAAATAAAGTGGGATTAGCCATGTATTCTGTGTTTGTGTTTATATTAAGGGGTCGGTAGGGGTGTCCATCATGTCGGGTTGGCGAGTTGACGGGTTGATAGGTTTCGGGTTGGTGGGTCAGCGTGTTGAGATTCTTCACCCCTAACCCAACCCATATTTTTATCCGTGTCATGTCGACCCATTTAAATTTGTGTCGTGTTCGGGTTGTGTTTCGGGTCAACCCATTTTACATTCATATATGAGTATGAGTAATACATATTGACTTGGTAACAAATTAAACAATTAATTATTCTTATTCATAAAAACTTGTTAATAATTTGATAAATCTAATTGTTTTTGTGTATTTATATCTCATTCCCAATTAACAAACTTAGGTTCACATATTTAGCTCAAGATAAGAACAAACGAATGAAATAACTAGAGAATAGGTAGTTAGAACTAATAAAATGAAAATCTTATAAGTAAAAAGAAATTAGTAATACTTTTAAAAGTTAATTGATATAAGAAAAATTAAAATGTATATACTTTAACTTTAAATTTTAAAACTTCTTATTTATAAAATTAAAATATTAACTAATCTAAAATTGTTAAACAAGTTAACAGTCAACCCACTTTTTAACGGGTTGGGTTCAGGTTGACCTGTTTTTTAAACGTGTCGGGTTCGGTTGACTTGTTTAAGAAAACGGGTCGTGTCAGCCGACCCAAAACCTATATTTTTTCGTGTCGTGTTTCGGGTCGTGTCAAGAATTGACACCCTAGGGGTCGGTTTGGTTTCGCGATTGGTTTTTATAGATGTTTTTGGTCGGTCGGTTTCAAAGTTTTCAAACCATAACAAATGGTTTGATTTACAGTTTATACCAAAAGTTTACCATTATTATACTATTACAAATGGAAAGTTTGGTGCCGCAAGTGCCCTATTGGGCCACTTGGCGGCACCGAACTAACCCGCAAATTTTGTTTTTAGTTCAATCATCATAACATACGTAACGGAGACCGACCGAAAGCCAATTTTTTTGTTCCGGTACTATAACGAACGTGACGGAAAACAACCGAATTCCCGTAGACTCACGGTTTCAACACCCAGGATTGACAATGGTTGGGTTTTAACAAAGCTCGAGTTTAACCAGTCGACACCATCCCATTGGTCCACCTCAATTTTTATAGTTTTTTTGTTTTATATTTGGTTTTAATTACAGTACAATAAAGTACGTCACAGATTAAATTCGCATCGACTTACCGGCTCAAGACTTGGTTGGGTTTTACTATCATTTGAGTTTTACCGACCTTCCCGACACAACGTGCCGGGTTAAAAACTAGTTCTTTATATTCAACAAACCCTTTCAATAAATCATTCTTATTGTTCATGAGTCTTTATATTCAACAAACCCTTTCAATAAATCATAAAAAAATTAAACTTTCACATATATAAAGTATAACCACTTTTTAAGTATCTTGAATAAATTTGTTTTTTTTTATTTTCTTTTGAATTGTTCAAAGAAATGACAGAGAAAAGATTAGGACTTGTTGGAAGTAAGAGTGTGTTGTCAAAATATTTCTTTAAACATGTCTTCATGAAATAACACTCGACTTCAAAGAAGTAACCTTAAGCCAAAATCATGGTAGTAGGGCTGTGCAACGGTTTAGAACAGTGAGAACCAAACCAGAACCGGAACCGAACCAGAACCGTTAAATGCTAAATATAAGACCCAGAACCGAACCGTATTTTAACGGTTCCGGTTTGGTTCGAAACCGAGTTAAACGGTTCTTGTGTAAACGGTTCTTGTCAGTATCGGTTTTCACTTAAAATTCTAAATACAAAATATTAGATATTGTAAGAAACAAGCGACAACCCATAAAATAATACATTATCATATCAACACATTATATTTTAATGAAAGAAGTTGAGAATAGATTAGAATGACTCAAAATATTTCAAAAAACAATTATTTTTTAAAACAGATTTAGGGCCGTGGAAGATGATTATCGTTTATGATATTGTAAGGTATTAAATGTAACCGGGAAAGTGATAACATGGATGGTCGCTCGCACATGTAAGAATGAAAGCCTACTAAATAAATAGGATTTTAAATATAACTTTCAAAGTTTAAACCTAACCCGGTTCTAGCGGTTCTATAACTGGAACCGTCGGTTCTAACCGGAACCGAACCGGGAACGTTTTCACCCAAATTTAAGAACCGGAACTGAAACCGAAATACAAGAATACGGTTCGGATCTAGCGGTTCGGTTCCGGTTCCTCGTTTCTCGCGGTACGGAACCGCAAATTGCTCACCCCTACATAGAATACAGCGGAGAAACTGAAAACGGAACACAAATTCATTGTGGATCAAAAACAAATGAAGAACCACTATGACTATCTAAAATCAAAATTTGCAGCTTAGTCAAAGCTAAAAAAACAAAACCGGCAACGTCTATAATCCCGTAGCAAACACTTTTAACTTGCCGAAAGAAGAATGGAAAATTGAGATAAAGGTTATTTCTTTTGTCTAAAAAGCTACTATTATTATTATTATTATTATTATTTAATAATCTATTTTACAATTTTTTTCACACAGTCAAACAAATTAGTAGACTCTTTGAGAAGTACGCCACTTCTTTTCCCCGAGCTTTGTGTTCAATTGTTTGAGGGCTCTACTTCAAATGGATTTGATAGTTGGGGGCCATCCTTTGCACTTCCTCAACCTTCCGAGGAAGTTTCTCCATAATTTAAATGATCCTGAGGATTTCGAATGCACTCAAATGGAATCCCGCCCCCCCAACTCAAGATTTTAGTGAGGAGTCATTCGGTCGGTCTAGGGGGAAACATGAAGTTAAGGAAACATTTAATTCAAAACTAATAGAAGTTGGGAACCATATTACCAAGAT
This sequence comes from Bidens hawaiensis, assembly GCF_021521415.1. NCBI lineage: Eukaryota > Viridiplantae > Streptophyta > Magnoliopsida > Asterales > Asteraceae > Bidens > Bidens hawaiensis. The sequence continues at coordinate 91,333 of NW_027505235.1, forward strand.
GGCAAAGATGATGATTGCAAAACACAACCTTTTTAATGATATGGATGCATGCATGGAGAAGTTGGAGACATTGGGATGGGGAGAACTTGATGCCAAATATCAAACCGGCGCTTTTGCTTTTTGGTGAAAGTGGTGATTTGAGGAAAGTGTGGTTGTGACTTCAACCGCACGTTTGTGAGTTATGGGTTAAAAATATGGGGGTGAAGTATGAATTGTGTTGATTTTATGTGTCGTGGATAGGACTTTTTTGGATCTTATGTTATGTAGGTTTTTTTTTCTTTTTTTTTAATGTAGGATTTGGTAATGTTATGCTATGTAGGATTTGAAATGGATTATGTGGATGTTATGTTATGGATTATTTGAATGTTATCTTACGGAACTTTTTTTTCAAATGTTGGAAATTTTTATAACAGGTAGCCTATGGATTCGGATGATGAGATTATAGTGTTCATTTTCGTTTGTTGGCATTGCCTAGGGTTAGCCTCAAGAAGAATTGAAAGGATAAAAGACCTGAATTTGGCATTGACCCGATCATGCATACATGCAAGAATTGTTGCATGGATCATCTACATAATGTTGTGAGATGATGCATCTTTCACGTGATGCATTTGTACTATTTTGCAATTATTTTAAGCAAATAAATTGGTTGCAAAGTAGTAGGTCGGTAAGTTTTGAAGAAAAGGTGGCTATGTTTTTAATTGTTATAGGACATAATGAACATTTTCGAGTGGTTAAACAAAGGTTTCAACACTCAGCTGAAACGATTCATAAGTGTTTTCATGAGGTCCTAAATGCAATGATGAAATTCACAAGAGAAGTTATAATTCCAACATCTTCTAATACAATCGCAAATACCTCAGACCGACATAGAAACTTAAAACAAATATTTCATGGAGCAATAGGTGCACATGTGGTTGTGCCTGCTGATCAACAAACTCGTTATACGGGAAGAAGAAAAGGTGAATGCTTTCAAAATGTCTTAGCAATTTGTGATTTTGATATAATGTTCACGTTTGTATGGGCCGGACGGGAGGGCATTGCACATGATTCACGAGATTTAAAAGAAGTCGCATTTAACCCAAATTCTGGCTTTCCTTTCCCCCACCAGGTTATTAATTTTAATTAGTCTTCAAATTTTATTATTAAATACATTATATATTTTTTTGTAATAGTTTTTATATTAACGTGTTCAGATAAATACTATTTTTGTGACACTGCATACACCAACACTCGTGGATTTATGACTCCCTACCATAATACGAGGTACTGGTTAGCCGATTTTCGACGACAATGTGCGTTAACTAAGGAAGAAAGATTCAATCATGCTCACGCACAACTCAGAAATGTTACCGAGCGCTCCCATGGTGTTTTGAAGGCTAGATTCCCGATCCTAAAGCAAATGACTCTCTTTTCTTTTTCTAATACAAAGAGACAGAGTGATTGCTTATTTCGCTGTCCATAATTATACGAAAATGTATATTCATAATCAGTTATTTATGGAATACGATGAGAACACTATCTTTTTTGAAATACAAGGTGGAGACAGTGATGGTCAATTCGTTCACGACATAGAATGGGGTTCACCAAGCGTTGAGTATATGACTACTTTGCGTGATGAGACAGCTACTCAACTAATTTCTAATGAATAAGTTTCATGTTGTACGCAAAGCATTCATTTCTATTTGTATTTTAGTATGCTTTAATGGAATCTGAAGTAACAATGTGTAATTTGGATTTTCTATGATGTTATGTATTTTCTTTTTATGCTTATTCATCTATCAGAGTTGTAACCAAACAAATACATTTTATTCAGCACAAAACATATCATAGGGGTAAAATAGTCATTTTGCATAGTTATTCAGACATCCAACTAAACAACAGCTTACTGGTTCAACACCACTTACTAGCTCAGAGCCTCTTAACCATTCAGACATCTTACTAGTTCAGCACTTAATGGCTCAATAGTTGCTAAACAGGCCCTTAGGATGAATGAGATAAGAGATTAGAGTATTAGGAGTGAAAGATAAGCTACAATTGAATGTGGGTTTCATACCTAAGACTTATTATTATTATTATTATTATTATTATTATTATTATTATTATTATTAAGGAAGAGTGATGGACAACATGGTAATTTCACAATTAGAGGTTAGGGAAAAAAGAGACAATAAACAATTGGGCAGAAAAAGTTATTTGCCAACCCCTCGATTCGTTCTTCAAGTGCTTGGTGGAACTTTCTAATGCAAGCATTCAAGGACAAAATAGGAACACAACATATATATGTTTACAAATATTACAAATGAAGGATTATGGTTGATATATATTGTGATGATGATAATGATGAATAATAACAATGAAAAGATTTTAGGTTAGCGGGAATAATAACAAGTGAGTAGTGGCAATTTAATACCCTTTATACTTCTTTAATAACCCAACGTTTATACAATAATAAATAAAAGCCGGTAGTGGCAATTTAATACCCTTTAAACGTTCCTACCCTTCAACTCCTTCAATCAGTTGGGCTCTTCTGGCAATGGTGGTTTAATGTAAATAATAGGAGGAAAGCATTAACATTAAAAAAAAAAAAAAAAAAAGTTGGGCTCTTCTTTTCCTATTCCTTCCCTTCAATTACAACAGAAAATTAAAACCCATTAATCATTGTGCAATCAAAAGGTTCTCTTCTATGCTATAAATATGGTCGATATTTGCCCTCACAATTCCTCATCCCCTCTCACTCCCTGCAATGGAGGTAAGTGTTCCTCGTATTGTTATTAACGATTTTTTGCTTTGATTGATTTGTTCTGTGGCAGTATGTTACTGCGGATGTGGAACGGCTGCTAGAAATTGGACCACATTTTATTATGGTTTCCCATTTGTTTTATGTATTGTTTGGCTGCCTCTGTTGTTGGTATTTAGCATTTTAATACCCATATGCCTGGATTATCTGTACACAATGTAATTATATTTTTGGAAATGATATATCAATTCAACTCAATATAATTCTTACCTCAGATTGGTGCGTAAACCAACTAGCGGCGGAGCTTGGCCGGAGAAAACCCGCAGCGACGGCGGCAAAAGAAAGAAAATGAAAAAGGGTAAAATTTGCGAGGTGGGTTTTGTTAAAACATGAGGGAATCCATTAGTATTAATAGGGTTCTAAACGCGTTTCACAATTTTGGTTGAAGAAACGAACTCGAATTGGAAGGTTTGACAGGCTGAAAGTGCGTTATAGGGACCGAGTACAACTTTGTTTTAAGATACGAGTCAATCCATAAAATAAATTGGTCCTTTTGTTTCTTAATGGGGCGCTTACAGGAAACTCAGAATCATGGTTGACAAATAATTATACCCATTTTACATTTTGCCCCCATAAATCTCGAACATTTCCAAATAGCACTTAAACTTTAAAATTTTCAAATAACCCTTATAACTATTATAAAGAACTATATATTCTTTTATTCATAAACCACAAATTAATTCAATAAATTAAATTTTTTAAACCGAATAATGATTTCGATATTTAATACGCGCACGAAACATTAAATACTTTGAAGTTACAATTTTACATCAAAAAAATTCAAATGTATATAAAGGAGTTACATTATAATTATATAAAACCTTATGTCAAGTTCGGTAATTTTGATCAAGCAAATGGGTTAAGCGGGCCAACTCGCGAACCTGCCAAGTTAACACAAACAAGACCCGGTTGACCCAGCTTTCATTTTATTTCATTTTGTTGTTGTACATTGATACTTTGAAGTTACAATTTTACATCAAAAAATTCAAAGGTATCTCTTGAATTTCTAGAATGCAATATTAAACACAAAAATACATGTAATTTAGTTTGTAATTTGGTTAACATCATAAATTAATAATTCTTAAATATAAACTAACATAAAATATCATAAAATGAAACTTAAAGTTTTAAACGGCCTGGGTTTTCGGGTCCGGAACATAGACGATGTGAGGCCAGATTACCCTAACTCAAAATTCTAACGGGCTTGGATCCATGTTTATTGCTATCCTCGGGTCAACATTCTTTGGACACTATGAAAACACTCTCAATACCTTAAGATATGCTGATAGGTGTTCTTTTTTTATTTTTTAATTCTGTCGTCATATTTTCTTACTACAATATATTCTACTATATATTTAAATAACTTGGTTAAAACTCTTTCAAAAAGTGGAAACTCCAAAAAAAATCAATCTAGGAGCTCACAAACAACTAATAAAGAATCTTCATCAACCATGTATGTATTTTAATTTATACCTTAAAGTCATATATTAATAACTCATTAATTTGTATATTCATGAAATGAAACCCCCACTCCATGAAGTCAACAATTAACACCTATTGATGCGAATGACCGTTTTATTTTCATCAAGACCCCTTATATGATCCAACTAAACATAACCAAAACCAAACCTCCCACTCACCTTACCTCAACAAAGCCCACACCCACAATGCCATATGATAAAAGGAAAACACATACACCACCAAGCAAAACAAACACGAGTTATGCTCCAACAAAGGATTCAACAACAAAACTCCCGTATGAACCAAATCCAGGTACACCCGCACCATATTTTACTGCTCATATAATATGCAAATTATATGGTTTGTTTTAATTAACAAAAAACAATTTCTTGGTTCTCAGCAACACCCACATCCACCATCAACACAACCAAACTACAATTAAAGATCGGATGTCCTATCATTTTGCAAAGAAACATTGACACATCAAATGGCCTATGTAATGGAACAAGGCTCATCTGCAAAGCGTTCGGGCATAACGTGATTGTCGCTGAGATAGCTAGCGGGGAACACCAAGGAAAAACAGTCTTTCTACCAAGGATCCCAGGCACCATATTGAAACATGAGATGTGACGCATACGACTACTTTTAAAATAATAATCGTTCATTCAACTTATATTAAATGACTTATGTTGCTTTGTTAGGTTGATGCACTTTTATGTTATTATTATATTATTTAAGGACAAAATTGGAATATAATATAGATATAGATATACAAATATACAAATGATGAAGGTCTAGGATTGATTTTGTTATTATTGAAAACATCATCCAACTCTGGCTCCTATTCGATTCAATTAATTCATTCAATTCGGAGTCTCCAATTCCCATTCCATCTCTTCAATAATCAAAACCCATTAATCATTTAGGTTGATGCACTTTTATGTTATTATATTATTACTAGCAAAGAGCCCGCGCGTTGCTGCGGGGACACAAGACAGATTTAATCGGTAGAGGTTCATTCGTTATGGTACTAACATTGGTGATGTAAAAATTTCTAGCAATATAATTTATCACAAAAAAATAAAAAAGAAATTTGTATAACACTATCAATAATCAAAACCCATTAATCATTTAGGTTGATGCACTTTTATGTTATTATATTATTACTAGCAAAGAGCCCGCGCGTTGCTGCGGGGACACAAGACAGATTTATTCGGTAGAGGTTCATTCGTTATGGTACTAACATTGGTGATGTAAAAATTTCTAGCAATATAATTTATCACACAAAAATAAAAAAGAAATTTGTATAACACTATCATTAAAAAAAAAAGAAGCTAATCACAATTACGTTTTTTTAAGTTACCAACATCAATATGTAATATTGATTAAAATTACTTGAGAAACTTTCAATCCTTAGATAAAAGATGCAGCGTGCATCAATAGCACAGAAGACACCAACCACATATCCACCAGCAAAAGTAACTCCAAGTTGCAGGGATTTGCCGCACTCGTTCTTTGGTGTTGGGATCGCATACTTGTACAACATTCCCACAATTGTCTCCAATGAAGCAAATTTCATCATCGTCTGCATATATCAATCAGTCAAAGATAAAGTTTTGTTGACTTGAAACTTTCAATCCATAGATAAAAATATGTACCTGCATTTTCCATAACCGTTCCCGACCAGTTTAAAATCGTATAAACCGCAAGAATAATAGCGCCTACCGGGTCTATCCACCAGTAGAATCTATCACCAAGAACAGCAGCGAATTCCTTTGCATCTGGAGTCTTTTCCTTTTTACTGAATTCACGTTACAATTATATAGCGGTGTCTCTTTTGCAACGTCTTAATTGTAACAAATTACCATGTTGTTCATCTAGCAAAGGAGCCCGCGCTTCGCGGCAAGTACATCGTTTTTAAACTAATTTACTAATAATAAACAGATGTACACTGACACGACGCGTACAAAAACAACCATTTTGACCCATGACCGACCTAACACATTTTGCCACTGGGCTGCAAATTACAATACGAGTAATTAGGATGTAACAAGTTGTCAAGAAAAGAAAAGTTGCAACCAAAAAACAAGAAAGAAAGAAAACCTGTTCCTTTGACTGGTGAGTCAGACGAGGAAGAATTTGTTGGACCATTCCACAGGCTTCCCATCTTTTTTGGGCGGCTAAGGAATTCAGCTTGTCCAGGCTTTGATGTTGTTTGTCCACTAAACTACCACATGTTTGGCTTCTTAGAATATATATGGTGCATCCCTAAATGAAATCACAACACATAATTGGTCAAATAATAAATGTAAAACTTCAGAAGAATTTTTTGAACTTAGAAGCTAAAGGTAGAAAATGGACAGGCAAGTAACCGGTGAAAATTGGTTCAGTCAAATGAATAGCCTTACAGGCAGGAGAAAGACCCTTGCGTTCATTATTCAGTTATATAAATAATTGGTGCGTAAAATATAATTACAAAACAACATAAAACTTACTGATAACCATGCCACTTGAGAGAATTAGTCGTTAAATATATAACTAAAAACTTGAACCAACTGCTGCAGTCGCTAAAGGTGTGTTATTTGAGCTCTGAAAATTTAATATGAAAAGTTATATTAAAGTTTATGGCATATGCGTTTCGAAAAAATAAAGGAAAAGAAACAAATTAAAAAGTTCATATTCAATATGTTTTAAAACATTAAAAAAACATGTTTGACACTTACCGGTGATGAATACATACTCAAATAAAATGCACTTTTCCTGCTAGTAGGTAATAACTTCATCCCATGTTCAATATAAGATATATAAAAATGCCATCTTCAATTCCAACATTTTGCAAGTAACACAAAGTAAGGTACACGCAGTTCATCGCCTGCGGAAATGCCTACAACAAACTTGGACTTAATTGGAGTATTATGTGGTTGCAAATGGGCAAAAGGGAAGTTGGTTTGGGTCAAAATGGAACTAAATTACCTACCCGGGCAAAACTTCGTCATTTATTCCTCTGAACAAGTCCTTCAATCCCATGAAACCTGCATTGAGTGCCTATATTACAAAGCATAGACGCATTGAATCTTCAACCATAAATGAAGTCTGATTGAAACATGTCAGCCGGGTACAACATGTTGGTGCATAATGTCAGTAGTTCATAGTCTAGTGTCTGTAATCGAGTCTGTATTGTTTAATTATGTTTTGTATGTTTAAGCGAAGTTACTGACAAGTTCGCTTAACAGGCGAACTTGTTAGTCAAGCGAAGTTACTGACAAGTTCGCCTGAACATGCCAGGCGAAGTTGTCGTGTATTTATAATCCTAGGTTACGGCTTGGTTTGTAATGGTCGTTTAAGTTCGTGTCAGTTGTTCGAGTTCATTGTAACGTGAGGACGAGAGTCTGTAACAGTGATATTACATCACGTGTTTGAGTTATAATACATAACGTGTGTTCGTGTGATTCGTGTTCTATACTCGTAACGATCTACGCAGGGATTCCGCACCTGAGTAGACCGAGATATCTCGTGCGATCCGTCCATGGAACCAACAATTGGTATCAGAGCATTTGCTCGATTGTGTGGTTCGGGATATTCACGCGGGTATAGAAATCGTCCCGTTTCGACTATTCGCGGGACGTGTTTTCTGTGTTTTTGAGTCAATCTTACCTCCTACCATCGTGTTCAAGCCTTTGCACCGTCAAAAACCTCGTAAAATCCAGATTTCAGATCTGCAGAAACGTCCGTGTTCATCAGGCGAAGTTGCCGTCAGGATACGTAGGGTTTCGGCGAAGATATAAGGTTAAGCGAAGTTATCCACAACTTCGCCTACCTTCTCAAGTTCGCCTAACTCAGCGAAGTTCTCTACAACTCCGCCTACCTCCTAAGTTCGCTTACCTTAAGCGAAGTTAATCTTCTGCGAAGTTCTTCAGCGAAGTTAATCAGCGGCGAAGTTAAGGCTTAAGCGAAGTTATCCGTAACTTCGCCTACAGTACTTTTCAGAAAATTTTTTGATTTTTTCGGGTTTCTTACTTTTCGGGAAAGATGTCGTCGATTAACATCTCTGAGTTAGTGAAGATGGAAGTTGAAGCAGGGTCAGCTACTAAGGCCCCAAGATTGCTAAAGGGAACCGATTTCGTTGCATGGAAGGATCGGTTCATACAATATGTCAAGTACCAGGATGCGAAGATGTGGGTATGCATCCAGGATGGTTATATTCCACCAGTTATGGAGTATGAAGGTCGTGATCAAATAAAAAAATATAGCAAAATGGAAGAAGAAGAAGAAGAGAAAAAGATGTATGAGGCCGAGAGCAAGGCTCATGCTGCTATTACTATGGCTCTTCCACAAGAGATCCTTCATACGTTTAGAAAGTACACGTCAGCAAGAGAGCTTTGGGAAGCTCTTGAGAACAGATTTGAAGGGAATGTAGGAATCCGTGCTTCCAACATGTTGGTGCATAATGTCAGTAGTTCATAGTCTAGTGTCTGTAATCGAGTCTGTATTGTTTAATTATGTTTTGTATGTTTAAGCGAAGTTACTGACAAGTTCGCTTAACAGGCGAACTTGTTAGTCAAGCGAAGTTATGGACAACTTCGCCTGAACATGCCAGGCGAAGTTGTCGTGTATTTATAGTCCTAGGTTACGGCTTGGTTTGTAATGGTCGTTTAAGTTCGTGTCAGTTGTTCGAGTTCATTGTAACGTGAGGACGAGAGTCTGTAACAGTGATATTACATCACGTGTTTGAGTTATAATATATAACGTGTGTTCGTGTGATTCGTGTTCTATACTCGTAACGATCTACGCAGGGATTCCGCACCTGAGTAGACCGAGATATCTCGTGCGATCCGTCCAGGGAACCAACACAACACACTCCCAATTTTTGATCCATGGCCCATTCGAATAAAGTAAGCATAATTTGTTAACATAACTCATACCTTACAATAGTTTGTTTTTCAGTTTCGAGCAGCACAGATGTCCCTGAGTACTGAATATGAGGAGCATGTCTCCTTCTTCACTAAGAACCCTATTCTGCTGAGTTTCCTTTTGGGTTTGCCTTGTTCAATTAGAAAAGACTGCATTATGATATATGAATGCCAAATCCATTCCTAATCCCTTCACAAATTCAAAATTAAATATGAGAACTCATAGCAATCCTCACAAATTAATTCCGAGTAATGTGCAAACGCTTTTTCTTCAAATATAATATAATTATCATTAATTCATGGTAGAATTAACCAAATAATTCATAGTAATTATCCACTTGAAGCAAATATTCCATATTTTTCTTCACAATTATTATCAAATTGAAGCAGATTAAACAAAAAAAAATCATAATTGTTATGAAATTGAAGCAAAATCAAAGCATAATCATTTGTTCATAATCATGGTAGGAATTCACATAAGAGAAATCGATAATTAAGCAGTCGAATAAGGGGAATTTAGTTCACCAGTGTGTAATTTACACTTTCAGAAATCCCAATTTCACAACCCTGGTTATAAGAATACACACGGAAGGTGAAGCAACATCGCATTGAATCCTCAGCATATGAGTATGAAGGTGAGCCATAGGGTTGATCCGTAATGGACGTCAACTTGGGGTAAGGAAGGCTGAATCTTTGATATTGCATTAATGAGAAATGAGTATAGTTTGGCCGGCCGGTGAAGGGTAATAAATTTTAACGGCGTCTCGCCGGAAATTATCAATTATTATTCTGTCATCCTTATATCTTTTAAATGTAATATAGGTAACTCTGCAAAGAGCTTATTGACCGTTAAAGTTTGTATTGAAGAACTAATATACTATAATCTTTGAGATTTCATTTAAACTCATCTTCATAGAGAGTTTTTTCAATTTCAATCATAACCCTAAACATTTCATTAAACTAAAGAAATATTGAACAAACCAGAAACCTCATAAGCAGTTGCACGTTAGATTTAGGCAGTGCTTACAGAAATCAATTCTTGGCACGTAAGCGAGCAGCCAGAGAACTATTAGACCCTGAAAAACAAATAAAAAATTATTAACAAAAAAAATATAGAAACATGTTGAGAAGTGATTATTTAATAGAGTACATCATCAGAATATGATATTATCACTTTCAAATGACTAATTTGAAACCAAAACCTAATATCCAGTTTCTTCATCTAACAAAATCACAACCAATATGCAATTAAAGAAATCTATTGAATTAAAATTGAACAAGACAAACCTGAATTGTGTTTGGAGTAGTCGACCAGATCAAAATTGGTCACACACCACCTGTTTATGATCGTTAGTCATAAAATTGCAGTGTCTTGATCATAATTAGGTTAAACATAGAATCAAATAGAGTTAAATAGTAATCACCTTGAATCCATTGATTTGGTAGAAACATTTGTAGATTAGACAGCCGGAATCACACAGTCAACGGAAGGAGAACACCCACAAGCCAGGAACTCATTCAGATAGTATATATAACCGTAGGTAGCGATTCAGTTGTAACTGATTTGATGATTGGGGGTTTCAGTTGTAACCGATAATTGATTGGTAAATGATTCAAAGGCAAAGCACTAATTGAAAAGATTGAAGGGAGTCGGTTGGAATGCTCAGGCGAACAGTTGGTTCTTGAATCATTGTTAACTTTGCTGGGATAGTTGCCAGTCTTAATGACAATTTAATTATACGGGGTCTTATAGACAGAGAAAGTAGGAGGCGAAGGGTTATGTATTATAATGTAATTTGGATATTAATATAGATTATATTATTATTATTATTATTATTATTATGTTTCAAATTGCTATTTTTAATATCCACCTTATGAACCAAAACTTTCTTTTTTCCTTCTATTTTGAACTACCAAATTAGCTTATACTAATGTACTAATTTAACGCCTTCAATGTTACTCATAATAATCTTATTATATATTGTTCTTCACATGTTTTTACAGCACAAATCATTTACACCACATTGTAACCCATAGGAGAACGATACCATCTTATTTTTCAAACTACTTATATTTTTTAACGTCAAGCAAAACCAATATTTATTACAAATCCACAAGAATACATCATACAACCAACTCGGAAACACTAACATGTTTAGGAGGCCACACTTTTATACAACAAAACGAACCTAATACGCCCACCAGACCGAAAACAACCATGATTTATGTTTCATTTTCAAAACCTTTCTGGTTGAAATATTTTCATCACTTCATCAAAGTCCCACCCATTACTCAAGTAGTTCACCCTACGTGAATTAACTATACTTATAAATTATAATAATGAATGGAGAATATATCCAATTAACACCCCATTCAACCCTACACTCAAACCTTTACGCTCTTCTAAGAAATTATAACCATTATTAAACACATATTAATTATAATAATAAATCATCAATTTATATTCCTATATATTCAATAAAAATGAAACCCACACTCCATTTACCCACAACTTAATACTTATATTGATACAACAGTTGGCAGCATAATCTCACGGAATTACCCCTCAGACTCCGTGGGGCGCCCGAAGGCCAGCCAATCGGTCCGCTCATGACCAGGGTCTGCTAGTTTCATCCTGCCTTGGACTCACAGGCGAGCGGCAACAGCTCGCAACCAGTGATGCGCTCGTCATGCAAGCACGACTAGGCATGTACTCCTTCTTTCCCGTTGAGGTCGTGCCCAATGAAGTTCGGGACGAGCCAACAAACCCAAGCGTTACAACACAAATCAAGCATCTCGATCTTCGAATATTTGGTACGTGACAATAAGCTTACATTGAATTGTGCATCAAGATCAACTTGACCTTCAATGATTTCAACAAACATTTGACCACACTCAGCGAGAGCTTTCTCTCTAAATATGGTCAAACTTTCCATAAAGTCCATGTAAATCTCTCTAAATATGGTCAAACTTCTAGAAAGTACATGAATATCTTGAACTCGTCTACAATAACATGTTGTAAACTATTTAAAATATACAACAATCCTGATGTAACTTAAAGCATACGTATGGTAAATAAAAGTAACATACTTTTTTAATCAAATAAGTTATATGCCTTTCTATATGCTCCCGTGGCTTCCAAATCTCGGAATTTAGCGGAAACACTTGTAAAGTTTAATTAGAAGCCATCTTCATTAACATCATGAGCTGCAAACAAGTTCAGAATTCAACTCTCAACCTAACCCATCATCTTAATTGACTTGGTTGACCCGGTCTGTTGACCAAAAATTGGATTTGTAGGTTTCAATTACCATCCCAATACTTGCATCGACTGTAGAATTAGAATATTACAAAGAACTTCAGCGGACCATGAAAACTAATTTTTAACCGAGTATATGGATATTATTTAAGCTTGATGCCTTTTTGAGTCCCAATTGATTATTGCATTATGTTATTGGAGTTTGAAGTAGGCATCAGAACCTTAAAACCAGTACCACTATAAACTTTTGATTGATTTAGTTAAACAAACGAACATGAAGAATGGTCTCGCTCGTTCGTCCATGTTAACGTTCGCTCATTTAAATTCTTTTATGTCCGTTCGTTTGCATTCATTTGCATTAGTTGATATATGTTTGTTAAGTAAGTTCGTTTACATTCATTTAAGTATTTAGCCGCATTAGAAATTGTTTCTTCGGATAACCGAAATGCATGTGAAAAAGATGATAAACTTAGTAAGGAAAGAGATTAACTAGGGTCAAAGTGAAGGAGTTTGGTCAAACTACAGTGCCTATAGATGATATCAGGGCATCAATTTATTTATTGATTTAGTTTCTTACTGGACATCAAGTAAATATATTGCACTTAACATTAATTCTTTAATCCTATATTTTCATAAATTCCATAAACGGCTTCTTGAAATTAGAAAAAAGATCAAGTGCTGACAGAGTTTGGAGTACTGCAAAATCATAAAGCTGAGCAGCAGTTGCTTATGGAAAAACGTAACTAAAAGGTAAAAAAAAACTTATGCTTCATCGTCGTTTTCTATTCATACAACGAAATACTAATATGTGATATATTTTGATAAGCTCTTTAATAATGTGAAAGTCGAAGTTGAAGATCTAAAACTATCAACTCTAGAACCCATGATTCATAGCAAGCTCATTATTCTTAGTAAATAACTCGTATTTCAATTATTTTACTTTATTATTATTATTATTATTATGGTTTTTAATAATTATTAGCTCTACAATGCTTTAAATCCAATCATGAAGTTAGGAAACACCTCACCAGCCATTTCATTTCTTAGTTTTATAGCGTAAAAAGTATCTGCTTTCAATTCGTTTTGTTTTGTAGCTAAAATTGTGTTGTTTGATCAATGCTCATTTACTCATATGCAAAATTACGGGAGGAAGAAGGAACGAAAGGAAACTAGAGAAAGGGAGCTTCGTGAAGGCATGTGGCTTTACAAGTAAATGACATTTGAAAAGCCACTTTGATTTAGGATTGCTTATTTAAAACGCTTATGTGCTTATTACATCCAAAAGCATAAAGCAATAATGGAAGACTTTTTTTAATCATAACTCATGCTTGCATCACTTTTTGAAGAATCAATACTGATTGCATAACGCGCTCCGCTTGACCTCGCTCACTGTCAAGGTATGTTGAGGGTTTTGTTTGGAATTTAGGATTCTACAACGATCTAATTATGCGAATGGTTTTGGTTTTTATTTTTTTTCGTTATCTCGACAACTTGAATACGACAAAAAGATGGGATGATTTGAGTATAGCATGGATTTGGTTCCTTATTTGATTGATTTAAATTTGTTTGTGATTTATGGGTGAAAAGTGATGACAATGTGAGCTGAAGTGTCGTAAGTTTTGGCTATGTTGATTAGTCATGTGACTGATGTGTAAATAACCCATGTAAAAGGCGTGCTTTGTTCGTTTACTTTACTTACATGTAGACTGACTTAAGTAATGAATGAGACAAGTACATATCCAATTCTAGATCAATTTTGTATGAACACTTAAAGAAAATTTACATATTTGGATGTATTTATCCAATAAAGTTTATCATGCTGAACTTTCTAAGCATCTGAAGATATAGTGAATAATCGACCTGTTTTGTAGTGTAATGTGCATCCCGCCTCAACGCACGTGTAAGCATAAGAATGTTAAATGATGAATTTGGACAGAACCAAAAGGTGTTGCATGGTTTAATGACATTCTTGTTAGTTCTTGCTACAAGTATTAGGACACATGTCAATATTTTATGTGCACACCTACACAAAAAAACAGCATCCAACAAACTATATAAACAAGCGGCAGTGTACTCGTACTGATAACACGTTACACACCACATCAAACACTACAAACCAATACAATGAGATAATTTGCGTAGCACCGCATGGGTAGTTATGCTAGTTAGTAGTAGTAGAAGAGTAAGATAAAACAAGACATGATAAAAGAAAAATAAAAAAATTCATGTGGAAATAGAGCAATATGGGCTTTTAGACCCAAGTGGCCTATTTGATGAGTAAATTTCCAAGGCCCAAGAGACACACACACACTCTGGTCTCTCAGTGTTAACACAGTCGAAAGAAAAGAAACCCTAATCTAATCGCAAGCATGGCGGCGGTGGGTTACGAGTACGAAGAGGGAGTGCAATCGATGGAGTCCTACGACCCGTCGTTCGTGCCGGACCCGGTGAAGACGTTCGTGGTGCACCTGTACCGTCACATCCGGGAGAAGAACGTGTACGAGATCCACCAGATGTACGAGACCTCCTTCCACACCCTCAGCGACCGCATGTTCAAGGACACGCCTTGGCCCTCCGTTGAAGCCGTCGCTCAGTACGTCGACAACGACCACGTCTTTTGTTTACTCTACCGGGAGATGTGGTATCGCCATCTCTATGCCAGGCTCTCGCCTACGCTTAACCAGAGGATTGATTCCTGGGATAATTATTGCAGTCTCTTCCAGGTTTGGCTTTATTTATTTATTAATTAATATTTACTGCATTAACAACTTTATTATTATATGCACTCTGCATTTTCTCAGTTTTTGCATATTACTTAACAACCAGTGGCCTCTTCTACCAAACATTATTATTGTTCTGTTCTTTTGCAGGTGGTGTTGCATGGCGTTGTGAACATGCAGTTACCTAACCAGTGGCTCTGGGACATGGTGGATGAGTTTGTCTACCAATATCAGTCTTTCTGTCAGTATCGTGCCAAAATGAAAAGCAAAACGGAGCAGGAGATCGCTCTACTCAGGCAACATGATCAGGTAACAAACACACTGAAACATTATAATTTACGTTTAGAGGCCGCAATAAAGATTAATAATGCATACAATGTTTTTAACAGGCTTGGAATGTGTATGGTGTACTCAACTTTTTGCAAGCGTTGATGGAAAAGTCCAACATCATTCAGATTCTGGACAAGGAAAAAGAAGGCCTTGAACAGTTCACGGCAACAGATGGGTATGATTATAGTGGTGGAAGTAATGTTTTGAAGGTTTTGGGCTACTTTAGCATGGTTGGTTTGTTAAGAGTTCATTGCTTGTTGGGAGATTATCAAACTGGTCTTAAATGCTTACTTCCAATTGATATAAGTCAACAAGGAGTTTACACCAGTGTTATTGGCAGTCACATCACCACCATCTATCATTATGGATTTGCCAATTTTATGTTGAGGAGGTACTTTCTATGTCTATTCTGTTCTTGGAACTTCATCTTTATTACTTGAATAGATGTATATGTTTATGTGTACGCATATATATATGTGTGTGTGTGTAGGGTGTGGTTCACTATAATTGACTAAATTATTGCAAGAACAAAAAGAACAAACCTAAAGCATTTAATTTTTCCTGTTAATGGTTCATTTTAATATAAACTTCTACACATGTTTAGGCTATGCATAGGAATTATACTTACAAATGTGCAAGTTCTGTAAATAATCAAATATATATACACATATATAGGGTTTGGATCAAATACAAATGACTTTTATTGTGAGAAGTGTACAAATAACTAGAGTCATTATGCTAACATTAGAGTAATTATTTGTACACTATATTTTTTTAACTAATCATCATCAACATCATCATCATCATCGTACTCAGTATATCCCACCAATAGCAAAGCTATGGTAGGTTCTGAGGAGGGTAAGATGTCGACAGCCTTACCTCTACCCTGTAGGAATAGAGAGGCTGATTAACCTTGTCGATTGGTGCATTTTCCTTGTCTTTTGGCTATCAACGCCATCACATGATGCCTGATTAACCTTCCGCCACTTTTAACGTTATTTTCACGAGATTAGTAAAATAACGTCAAAATTAGTGCAATTTCACTTTTGCCCACCCGAGGGTTCACACATATATACATTATATGCGCGCACCGCAAATAGGGCGTTTTATCTTTTATAAGATAATTACTCTGGTTATTTGTTTGTTTAGTATGTTAATTTTATTTGTATCGGATCTCACTTCTATATATGTATATATTTATGGGGAAAGTGAATGGCTGTTAAGCATATAAGCTTAGATTTGAAACCACCAAAACTACGTAGTTTTGGTTCTAAGAAATGAAGAATAATTTTATTTATTATATTTTGGTTCTAAGCAATAAAGAATAATTTTATTTATTATATTCCTCTTTCTCTCCTATAATTTCTCATCCCAAACTTGTGACGTAAACTCTATTACATATCTACGTTCCTGCCACCATGCATCATAAATCCTAAATAATCATTCTTATTCAAAAATGTAAACATCTTACGATCTATTACAATCCAATAATATCAAAATTTTTTATTCCTGCTGTTCCACCTGCTGTATGAGTTTTTTTATTTGTTTTCTTTTTAATTTTTGTAAAGCAGTTTTTTTGTTAATCATGAAATTGTTGCTACCAAGAATTTTTTTCTATGGGAAAATCCGTTAGTTTTCGGCGATCTCATATAGCTTAGATTTTCTATGGCAACTAACAGGTTTTCCCTACTATGTCGCCCATATTATGAAATCACATGGAAGAAAAAAATGCTTGGTAGCAATAATTTCATGGTTAACAGAAAAATTGCTTTACATAAATTAAAAAGAAAACAGATAAAAAAATTAAAACCGCATGTGGAAAGGCAAGAATAAGGATTTTGGATATTATTGGATTGTAATTGATCGTAACATGTTTACGTTTTTGAACGAGGATCATTATTTAGGATTTATGATGCGTAGCGGCAGGGATGTAGATCTGTAATGGAGCTTACGTCACAAATTTGGGATGAGAAATTATATGAAAGAAAGGAGAATATAATAAATAAAGGGGCATTTACATATATCCCCTTGTTAAATTCCCTTATTACATATTTACCCATCTCATAAAAATCGATTACATATTTCTCCTCCCTAAACCACATATATTATATATCTAATATCTCCTCATTTCATTAAATTAACTAATTAAATGACTATTTTACCCTTAATGAACTACTTAAAGAACTATTTACATATATTCTCTTCCTAAAAACATCAATTACATATCTCTTCAATTTCAACCCAAACTGAGCCGGTGTTAAGACGAACATATTGCACATTAATATATTCAATTGGCGTTGAACTTTTTAATCATCGGCAAATATAAAATATAAATACGTTTTGTATTTGATTTAATTTTTTTACCAATAAAAACAACTCCAATATAATAAACATGAGTATTTTCAGCAAGTAACTGAAGCTGCTACTACACAAACAAAAAAATATTATAACAAATTATACATCACCATTGTTAAGAGTAAAGTCTGGTTCCTTAGCCTTTTCTGTTACTTTCTCTTCTTCAAACTCTTCTTTTTTTTTCTTTTCATATGAAGTAGTATACACATGAGGTAAGCTTTTTTTAACCTTTTCACCACCACCATTGGTTTGCTCAATCCCATCTCCCGCAACAGCACGACAGTCACGTAACCATGTGTTTTAGATCTGTGGGGTAGGGAATTGGTGTCTCCGGTGAGATCAGGTAGAGGGAGACGGCCGGAAGGTTGTCCGAAAAATCGAGCTTGCCGGAAGTAGGTTGGAGAAGATGATCAGATGGTGTGGCCTTAACTCTATAATTATTAATATAACTTTGTTTTTTAATCAGTTTATTAATGGTAAGGGACATGGGTAACTTAGTAATTTGATATGAAAAGGGGAAATATGTAATTGCTTGTTTAGGCGGGGGGGAAATATGTTATAGGCTTAAAAACCCCATATTCACTTTCCCACATATATATGTAGCTATTATTTTTACAATATTAGAAAAGATGAATAAACTTGCATTTCAATCATTTTTTTTGTATTTTAAAAATGAAAAATGTTAATGATTTATTTTGTTCTTTTGAAAATGCTCTCATGTCTACATACATATGTATATACACATACATACATATACATGCACACATATAGTATGTGTGGAGAGAGGATCATTTTTTTGAAAAAATGATTTTAAGTAGAGAACTATGAAATCACGTAACCACTTGTATTTATTTTTCTACGTTTGATACATAAGCTGATTGTGTAACCGCTTGCCATTCTTTCTCCTACTTAATCTGGCATGCGCTAAAGTACAAGTGCTTGTGCGGTTCTCAAGGTTTTCTAGTTGGTTTTGTATTTAACACGCCCACACGAGTTTATATTTGCTAAACTTGTTAATGACGGACATCATAATAATTGCCAGTTAACAAGCCTCGATGATAATGCAGGTATGTGGAGGCTATACACGAGTTCAACAAAATCCTTTTGTACATTTACAAGACGAAGCAGTATCACCAGAAATCACCACAGTATGAGCAAATACTAAAGAAGAATGAACAGATGTATGCTCTGCTTACAATCTGCCTCTCACTTTGTCCTCAAGTCAAACTTGTTGATGAAACGGTCAACTCTCAACTAAGAGAGAAATACGGTGAAAAAATGTTGAGAATGCAACGTTATGATGATGAATCATTTGCTCTTTATGATGAGCTTTTCTCATATGCATGCCCCAAATTTATCACACCCTCTGCACCAAGCTACGAAGAACCACTTGTAAACTACAACCAGGTGAAAGTATCTTCTAAACTACAATAATGTGAAAATGTATTTTAAGTTATTGACTTTTTTTTATGTTGTTTTCATATGGTTATAGGATGCATATAGGCTTCAGTTAAAGTTGTTCCTTTATGAGGTAAAACAGCAGCAGCAACTGTCAGTTGTCAGGACTTTTTTGAAAGTTTATTCAACTATTTCTATTGAAAAGCTTGCAAGTTATATGGAGGTTGATGAAGCTACCCTAAGGTTAGTAGTTATTGTCTGTTTCATAGTTGTCAATGTCGCAAAGTGCAAAACATACGAGCACAAAATACGTTCTTAATATATTAATTAGATATGCATTTTTAATCTTGAATAAATTTCACATATAAGCTTACTAACATTAAAAATTTGACATATACCCAACTTAAATGACCTGTTTAATGTCCATTCTACCCCTGTCCATGATATTTATTTAAACCCTATATTTAATTTGGATTTTGATCTACATTGACGATAAGCAGTATGGGCATATATGAAATTTCAAAATTTTAGAATAAAAATAGGTAAAAAAAAGCTGAAAATAGGTAAAATAAAATATTTTGAAGTTAAAGATGGGATCCATATGGAATTTTGAAGTTTTAGTAAAATGAGGGTATATTTATATTTTTTGGTTTTGCATGAGTGCATATGATATTTTCCAAGTTTATAGGGGTATATATGAAATTGCCCTCGAGTCATGATCAACTACATTTGTACAGGACGATCTTGATGACATACAAGCACAAGACACATTCTATTGCTGGTGGAAAGACCATATCCAATGCTGATATTGATTTCTACATTGAAAATGTAATATATCTTTCTTTCTTTAAATTATGCCACTTGTATTATTTTTTAATATATCATTGACTGTGTTCTTGTAGGATTTGATTCATGTGGTTGAATCAAAGACACCCAAGCAATATGGTGATTACTTTTTGCGTCAAATT
This sequence comes from Bidens hawaiensis, assembly GCF_021521415.1. NCBI lineage: Eukaryota > Viridiplantae > Streptophyta > Magnoliopsida > Asterales > Asteraceae > Bidens > Bidens hawaiensis. The sequence continues at coordinate 111,531 of NW_027505235.1, forward strand.
GTTAAGGTTTGCTAATTTTTTTATTCCACTTTATTATGTGAATATATTATATGGAGAAGGTTACGGTATGATGTACTTTGTTGCAGCTTGAAGCAGTGATTGGTGATCTGGACCGAGTGAAGCTGGAGTAAACTCTTTTCTTGGTTTTTTTTTTATTTTTTTTATTTTGCATGCATTAAAGACGGTATTAAGATAATAGTGTGTGCCGGATTTGTGGTAGAAATAGTCATTTCAATTTTGGATCGATGTTATTGTTACAGGTAAACATTTGAGCACTTGAAATCATATTTTAGTCTCTTCAACTTGTTTGAGAAGATAGCGATTTCAGTAGGAAATAGTAGTATAGGTAAGGGTATTCGTAATTCGTAATTCCGGTCTCATAGCCGTTCTGTACTCTAAAACAAAAACACGTTAGGTTGTCAAAATTAAAAGTTTTCAACTTATTTTTTTGTTATAAACTTTTATTCTCTGTAGTAATAGAAGTACAGACAGTAAAAAGATTAACGAATCACAAAGTAATTCTATAACTTAAGTATTGGGTGTTTCATAAGAAAATAGAGAAGAAGATAGCGTAGTTGATGAACATGCTAGTATGCCACTTTCTTGTTACATCTCTCCATTTTGATCGTGTTTAGTTTTAAAACTCTTTTTTGATTGCTTTGTCAAAATTATTTTAAACCCCAAGCCAAGGTTTAAAAAATCACAAACAACCAAACAAAAAATGGTACAAAATCAAGCCATTGTTGTCTGATGTTGCTAGAGCCAACTTGCAATATCAAACGGGTCAAAGAGACAAAATTTAATCAGCTTGAATCCATTCTCACTTGCTTCAAGATCCCCGTCTTGCTCTAGTGTCATTCTTTATTCTTGATTTTAAATCACTCAATCTTCAAGTCGGTTAAAAATAGACGGTCTCTTTTATGCTTCTTTGTAGATTTCATATACAAGAACCCAATAGTAATTAGTAAGCTTCTTTAACTTTGGTGATCCTGGACCTTAAGTATCCAAGCTAGACTACAAGTTGGTTTAGTAAAAAACATATCATAAGTTAGGTGCCAGCTGAGTTGGATAATTTAGTTATTAGATTAGAAACCTGTGTATTAAACAAGTGGAAAAAATGCTTTTTTAAAAATACTTATTTTAAATAACATATCATATATTTCTTGAAGATGTTCTACAATAATTTAAAGAATATAACTCACGTGGTAACTAATATTTAATAGAGAGATGGAGGCTGGAAAACTGACCATTGGGTGACCTACAAAGTAGTTTTATTTATTATTTAATTTATTATATATAGAAGATAGAAGATTATTTAGCAGTACATATTAATTAATGTCTAACGAGTCTAGGTTAGAATATATAAACCCAATTATAAATTGTAACTAATTTTAAGTTATATTTTTTCGTTTATCAATAAAGAGTTTGGGAGTTATTAAGATAGGTTTTTGTGTTTTTATATTGATTCAGGACTTGATCTAATGTCTTTTTGTGCAAGTGTTGACCAAGGTCAAACTCTTACGTCTTTTGTTTACAAGCAGTTTAGAGTCCGCAAGCATGTCACTAAGGCCCATCAATTTTTTTTTTTGAACGGATAAAATTTTATAAAAAGAGCTAGGGAAACTAGCAAAAAGCCCCCAACAAAACACTAAAATTAACCCCTAAAAAACTAATAAGGAAAAACCAAAACAACCATTAAAGCAACCTCAACCTAGGGATCCAAACCCTTCTTCTATAACCTTACAAACAAGATCTTCCATGCCCTCGAGATTCATCCCCAAGTCACGAGGCAACCTAATCGTAGCCTCAACCTCCTTTGTGTTGTCAACTGCCATGTGGCAATCGTTAACAACACCCTAGAAATCATCAAACCCTTCCTCACTTAACACATCATCCCGGATATGTTCTACTAAGGCCCATCAAGTAACTTGCTTTCTTTTCACTTTGACATTAAATCCCAACATATTCTCTTCTTTAAAATTTACCAAAAAATTCAATATTTACAATTTAACATATTACATGTGAATTCTTGGATCACAAAAAAGTATTAAAGATGCTAAAATGGAAGTTGAAAGTGAGAGAGTTAAGCTTAGACTTGCAGAGGCTTGGAACCGAGAACTTGAACCGGATTTAGTTATGGAAAAAGATGTGATCAAAGAGTTACAAAATCGCTTAGACGATGAAAACTGTGCCTTGCACAAGCAACTGAAGAAATGTCAGTTCTTAGAAACAAACTGGAAGTCAGAATACGAGTCAATGCAAAACGCTCTCAAGTGTAAGCCAACTTGTGGAAGCAAGGTTAGAGATTGAACGTATAAATCCGAGCACTCAATTTTTGAACTTACGTTGAAGGAATCTGAATTATCTCAAGCATGAGCAACGCTGGGTGAACTGAATCAAGAAATCTTGAATCTGAACATGGTTATAAGTAATATGATAAACAAGCTTTTTGAAGGAACAATGGTGATAGGCGAGAGACAATAGCAGGTTGAAAAGATCAAGCACGACCTGCACGATACAGATATGAAGTTTTCTGAAGCTGCAAATGTTGTAGAAAGGATTTTTAACCTTACAAATAAAGTGGGGAGTTGTATTTAACACGAAGACGAGATTTTGTTTAAAGAAAAACAACTTGAAACTGAAGTAGATGCTTTCGATATTAGAAGCTTTTAAATGCTTGTCTTTCATTTCACATTCTATATACGGTGCTTATAGTTAAATTTTGACTTCTCACTTGCTATAGTTCAGCTAGTTCCATTTGAAATCGTGCGCCACATACTCGTTACAAATATGTCCATTACATTGATACCTTGAATAGGTTGTTGGCATATATCAACTTGGAGTATGACATGATTATTTATGTTTTGCTCGAAATATTAACCACCCATGTCATTACGACACCAACCTAATTATCGGTCTACAAGGTCTCCTCAATAATGAATTGCAAGGTAATCTCAGCAAGGCATTACAAAGTCATTTACATCTTTCAAGGGAATTCAATTATCATGGCAATGGCTCTTGTGAATCTCCCAAACGAGACAAATGAAGATACGCATCTGTTCCTGCAAAAACACAACAAAACTCTTTAATAATCATATATAACTGATTAATTATCTTTTTTCAGCCAAAATTCTATGACAGTTTCAGGTAAACCCAACATGTTTTGAAAATGTTATAGGTCAAACCAATCTGTTTCGACCTGTACAAGAAAGTTACATGTTTTGACCTGTTACCCAACCCACACAACAACTCATTTTGCAACCTCAAAATATAACTTAAGAATAATTTACTATTTTGGTCCCTAAGGTTTGGCATGTTTAACCCTTAGAGTACAAAAAGGAATCTTTTAACAATATTGGTCCCTGAGGTTTGCAGTTTGTAACATTTTGGTCCTTGACACTAACATTGCTAGATTTTCTTGTTAAGTTAGAGAGTATTTCTGTCACTTCAAATTTAAGAGACTATTTATGTAGTTGTTTAATATTTAAAGGGTTGCTTGCATGATTAACTTAAGATAATAAATAACAATATAAATTAAACTATTATCTTTGTAAATTTATCAAGATTTATTGCTAAACTAATATAACTATGGTACTAATAGTTACTTAGTAAAACTTCAAATGAGCAAACTCAGGGACCAAAACATTTAAAAACTACATAAATAGTCCCTTAATATGAAATTACTAAAATATCCTCTAACTTCAACAGAAAAATCCAATGGAGTTGGTGTGTGAGATCAAAACCGTTACAAAATGCAAAGCTTGTTAACCAAAATAGTTAAAAGATTCCTTTATTGAAAGAAAGGGTTAAACATGCCAAACCCCAGGGACCAAAACAGTAATTTACTGTAGAATTTATTCGATTATTTGAAATTAAACATACCATAGCCTTCCATGGAGATAATTTGCAAATCTCCTCCAAAATAACGAGCATACAATCGGCTAATAGGAAGACCAAAACCATAACCCGCCATTGTTGACACCTCTGCAGTCCCGAGATCCGCCCGCTCATCAAGTGGATTTTTGGCAGTACTGTAGAGATATGTAAATATTCTAGGTAGACCACTTCTTGGTATTCCACCACCCTCATCAGATATCTACAACAAACAATATTTTAGCTATGTTGCCAACTAATTAATTACATACAAAATGATCTATTAAACATTTAAACTCAACATGCCTTTATCGTAACATCTTCCAACCCATCTGCAACTATTATTCTTATAGGTGGTGCAATTTTGTCTGAGTCCATAAACCGCTCCTCAACTGCACGCAATGAGTTTTTAACTAGCTCAAACACCATCATATGCAAGTGGTTTGGAACATATCTGTCACAAGTAAACAAACCAAAGCATGTGTATATTAATCAATTAGGTTAGAAACCCGTGTATTACACTGGTTGAATGAAAGAATTATTAAATAGTTAGTAATGAAGATTTAGTAATTGTAGTTGGTAATGAATAAAGAAAATATTAAATGGTTACTGTATTTAATATATTATGTTTTATCACTATAAATATAAAGGGATGAAATAGAGAAGCGGGACAAACAGCCTTGAGTTCACAGAATTGTGACACATGGCAAAACCAGTTATTTATTAGATTAATAGGATAGAGTAACAATAATCAGCTGAAATAATCAAACCCAAACAAAAACCAATGGTTTGCTTTTATATTTCCGTAAAAACCGAAATGAATTTATGGCTTTTCATTTTTTATTTTGAACTTTTAAGTAATTCATAAGAATTTAATAGAGTAACCCAAATTTTTAAGTTCAAATGTATAATAATCAATTAATTATTATATTAAAAAAAAAAAGATTTAGACTCAAATCATTTTTGTGTCAGTCTTTTTTTTTTTTGGCTCCAACACTTCAAACCCAAATGGCAAAACCATAAAAACCGAAAACGAATGGTGTTCAAAAACTCAAAAACCTAATTTCAGTTTTTGGTTCAGTTTAAACCCAAGACCAACTCATGCACACCCCTAGTAAAAAGTGAAATATGGATGGGATGGTTAAGGGGTCATCTTTTAATACAGGTTGAAGACTTGAAGTAGTCCTGCATTTTCATCAATTTTTTCAGAGATCTTATATGAATAATCAACATGATTATAATATAATCTATGAATAAAATGGTTTTAAAAGGTTTTTAAGAATAAAGTTAAACTTTGGGCAACTTTCAACACTCCTGGCTTAGATATTTTATCCAACCCGTTTGAGATAAAACACAACCAAAACCATAAGTAAAATGTTAAAAAGCAGTTGAGAGAAACATACGGGAATGTGAAATCAGGGTCACCATAGACTTTAACCTCAGGTGCACTTCCATACTCATGTAAACAAAGAGAGCGTGCATCCTCGCTGGCATTTCTTGCCACCTCAACTGGAGACATTTTTGTATGTATGTAACCTATTCTATCCGGTTGTGGATTCGGCTCATGCATAGCCACATGCTGCCCTAATAAACAGTAACAACAAAGTTTGGATGTGATTATTATTTGTTACAGAATAACCAATATTATAAGAAAGAGTCAACTAACCAATTAGCATTCTTATCCCGATTCTTGACATATAAAAGCGATCAAGAAACTGGTGGATATCATCTAGGTCCTTGTAATCAAGTTTGGGGTCTAGATCTTTCTTCAACTGTTGAACTCCTAGAGCCATGGTGGGGACCACGTTATTGTGTCGCACTTTGATTAAATTTATCATTTTTGTAAACTCTTGCTAGTCGTTTTTGTCTTTTATGTCAGGAAATGATCGAAGGTCACGAAAAGAGTCCAAGTACCAATCTCTCACCTTGCAAGTCATAAACAGATGAAATCACTTGTTCAAATGTCAGCCAAAACGACACAGTCACATTGGAAAAAGGTGAAGAAAATTCATATAAAACTAGCTTTTGACAAGCAATAATGCTACAGGGCTTGAAACCTATAAGAGTGAATGATTATTAGAGCAAGCAGAGAACCAGTATTTATGTCACTAGATGGTTTTCAAATGAACCTGCAGATGAGTTTTATCCTTATTAAACTGTAGCATATTTGAAAAGGTAGTTTGGTACAATCATATTGTTAAAAATTAGAATCCAAGTAATTCTAATGAAAACACACGAAGCAAATGTAATGAAATTAAGAAATTGAGATACTTTGAGGATGGCAGGGACTGGAGCTCAATGGCTCGCCTAGCGATCCTGATGGGAAGCTCTTTGTGGAGAAACTGAGCGGCCAGAATGAGATTGCGGTCGGTGAACCTGGAGCCGAACTCCAGCATGTTACGCCGGTCTGCTTCATGGAGCCCCACCTCGTCGATCAGAGTTTTCGAGAACGAGTCGTAAAGCGTCCTGGCGGCCATAAACAAAACAAAACAAACAGCGGACATATCACGATTCACAGCCACAAATAATATCCATATCCATCCACATAACAAACAAACACACACACACACACACACTTTACTTTTACTCAGATTTTCTTTGTAACTTACCTTCCTCCTTTGGGTTTGTTTTATCATCATTGTGACTAATTAATTACTCGTATGTATATTGCCACGTCACTCACATTCTTGGGTTTTTTTTCCTTCTTTCTACTTTTCGATGTAAACGATGAGGAATATTACCACCTTACACTAACGATATCCCACACGGTTATACCTGCTTTAGTGCAAATGGTTCTTAAAGAGAATCTAAAACCATTCTCATCCACTCTGTGAGGAAAGATTCTAAATAATAGGATGAGGTTTTAAGTAGTTATGAGGGTGTAAGTATAGGATGAGAAGATAAAATTTAGTGTTTTTTTGTAAATGGAAACTTTGTTTGCCTTTATGTAACGATTCCGGCAAATTCAGGTATACCCTAGCCAGTATATACTATTTATGTGTTATTTAATAATGAATATATGAATTATAATGCGTTTATACGAGTATGTAAGATTCACTTTACGGATTATACTCGATTATACGGTTAATCGTATTGGAAATACGATTAGCCGATTAACGGTTATTGAAGCCCGAATGAATCGAGGATTTCATTATAGACGAGATATATGATATGTAGTGATGTTTACGAAGTGTTAAAGCTTCGGGATAAGTGAATTAAAGCACAGAAAAAAGAATTTCGATTTAATGGTACGTCGGTACGTTAAACGAAACCTTTAATACCAAACCAAGCAAGAGACGATCGATCAAGCCGAAAAAGATGCGCAATTATTAATAATATGATGTTTTAAGTTAATGAAAGTCATGGTTTAAGTTTTTAAAGTTTTTAAATCGGTTTTATATAAATTTCATTTTTTTTAGCCGAAAAACTACCGTTTTAACCTCGTTTTAAGCCGAATTAAACGTTTAACCGAAAAACGAACTGAACCAAATTATCCAAAACATTATCCAGATTACAGATATCCAAATGAGTGGTCAAGATTGAAGAGGTGGGTCCCACCCCACCCCTCCATGTAGTCCGATCGGATGGGGATGCTTCCCCTATCCTTTCATTTCTTTTTTTCATCCAACCCTTTCAACAATCTTCATTTCCTCTCAACCCCTTGAGCTAAAAACCGAGGATTCTAGCAAGAAAAACCGAGGTAAAGATCGTGTTATGTACGTGTTTATCTTCCTTTCTCGAATTTAATTACAAGAAAATGAGGTTTCAAGTGAAAAAGGGTGAAAACCCGAGATTAAACCGATTCTTGCATGATCAAGTGATGTATACGGATTATACAAGGGATCTTGGTCCAAGAAAGGAGTTAAACGAACCAAAAACGAATTTTTACAGTTAAATCTTTGTTTTTAAGTCATAACCGAAACCATGAAAGAAATGGCTTGATTGTGGGTGTAACTTGCTTGGTGTGGTGTTATTGTGCTTGTAGGTGTTGTATCTAGTTGATAGCAAAGGCTAGAAAGCGAGATCCTTGCGATTTGAAGCTAGAAACACAAGGTAGTTCGGTTTTTGTACGATGTTTGTGTTTTGGACAGATTGTGGCTCGTTTAGAGTTAAGCTACGAAATTTCACAGAGATGATCTACACATGAAAATATGAGATCTGTGAATTTTTGGTAATTTTTGGACAAAGGATGAATATTTGGTGAATTTAATGCTCGGTTTTGGCTAAAAATGGTGAAAAATAGTTAAATATCATGAAAAATTCTGGAAAATTCCAGATAAGCTTTTTATAACATGTAAAAGTCACACACAAAATTTTAGGTCAGTTGGAGAAGTCTAAGTAGGCTTTTCGGTTAAACGAGTTCTAGGGTTTTCTAGCTCGGTTTTAGTGAAAATGGCATGTAAAATGAGATTTTTGTTCTAAGAAAATTACAGGGGACTATGTGGATGGCAGGGGTCATCCAGGAAATATTTGGGATTTTTCTAAGATCGTTTGGTATTTACGACATATTTAGTGTTTAAATGGTGTTTAAAAATAGATAAATAAATTATAAATATAAAAATTTATTCTGGAAATATTTTTATAAAATTCCCCGCTGTCAAAAAGTGATTTGTGCAAAATTTCAAGATCCGGGATTAAACGGATAATTATTGGTGCAAAAACAAACTTTTAAAGCTTAAAACGCGTAAACCGGTAAAGTTCGCATAAGCGAGCTGACTGGTGTATAAAAACCCTAAAAATGATCTATTTTCATATAATTGAGTTAAACAAGTAAAAATAAATCATCCGAAAATAATTCGGATGATTTGGGTACCTTTTACCCGATTTAACAGTTTCCGGTACACTAATGACGGAAACGGGTCCCGCGGCCAAACGGGGCGTCTAAACCGAGCTCTAAATTCACAACTATAATTAGATTATCAGTCAACAACTATTTTCGGGTCGGGTGTGACCAAACTCATTTTTGAAACGTAAAAACGGATAACCGTGCTAGGCACGCAAAACGGGAAAAACGACTAATAGTAATTTTGACTAGTGAACTCTAAACGATATCACAATCTGAGTCCGGAGAAGTGTTTCTGGGTTAACATACCCCCAGAACGAGTACCGTACGGGGTTAACAATGTTCCCAGACGCACCGGTTAACACGGTTAAAGTTATATTAATAGTGATTGTATAGTAACGAACTTAGGGATCGTATTACAGATCCGGACTAGTAGCTGACACACTGTGTTACTTAATTGCTTACGATAAGGTGAGTTTTATGAGCCCCTTTTCCTGAATTGTTTTTAAATATTTTCCCGGGGCGGAAGCATGTTACTACTGAAAATGTTTAAGTACATACTGAACGCATGAAATTGCGTGGATTTATATATATTTTATTTTACGGGAATCGTACGGAAATGTACTAAGATGGTAATTGTCTGAGTTGCTAACATTCTAAGGCCCCGGAACACGAGTGATTAACTGAAAGCCGGTAGAGTGTGGATAGTACTATTGGTCTGACAAACCCAACTGGTCCGGCATGGATTTGCTGATGTTTCCCAGCCAGTTGCACATGTCTATTTTGGGTGTTATATATACTTTGCTATGTAATGTTAGGCATAGCGGTTTGGGGCAGGTTCGTGGGCGGAGTATGCCACGGGGTTGTGTGTGATAGTCAGAGGTTTCACTTGTGGGCTCAGCATAATTACATCGCTAATATATGATTATTATAATGATTTGTCAATGTTTATTTAAATCAGTGAAACTCACCAACTATTCGTTGTTGACCCGTTTTCTTTACATGCTTTTTAGGTACCACCAAACTGGAATAATTGCTACATGCTTGACGATGCGTGCTTTTTGTGGAAGCTTAGTGATCTTTTTGTATTAAATATGTTAATGTAATGTTGGTAAAACTTATGTGTTAACGCCTAGCCGGTAACTAAACTCAGAACGATGTAATGTGGTGTAAATTAATGTAGTGGTGTTTTCTTTATAAGCAATGCTGTTGATATCAGATGTGTCTGTTGCATCCCGTTTACGTCTCCGCTGCGGTTACGGGGTGTTACAGAACTTGGTATCAGAGCCATTGGTTATAAAGAATTAGGATGTCTTTAAAAGATACCTAAAATATAACCAGTAGCTCAAGTATTATAAGATCTGAATATCAACTAATAATTTATAGTGACGAGATCTGGATGAACTTGGATGGACAAGTGAGTTATTATGGTCCGGAACATAATAACAGACTTGTCCACACGAGGGAATTCAGGGGAAGTCACGGGGAACATTAATAGGTAAAACAGGCAACATATGTGTAAGTATATGATAATATTTTTATGTGACAAAGTTGTATAAGTATGTGTATATTAATTGTGATTTACATTATGGAAGGAACTATATGTTTGCTAACTTGTGTACAGGTAAGGATGTCGAGGTCTCGAAGTCTGTCAGTGGAGGAGGACCCGGAGGAGGTCAGTTCCGGGAACTCCAGGAGCTTACGCCTAGCATCCAGCACTGAGCCTAGTGGGACTAGCCGTAGGAGTGCTAGCCTGTCCTCCCCTACTAGGGTTGCCAGATCCCCCACCCCACCCGTACCACAGGTCACCCCTACCCCTCCCAGACCCGGTCCCCGCCTCACGGCGCGGATCAGTGTCCCTTATGTCCCACCTACCTCTACCCCACCTAGACCCACTTACCACAGGGGCGAGTCCTCCCGCCCCCAGCCTGAGCCTGTGCCTCCACCCGTGTGGGGTACCCCTAGGCTGGAGAGGGATGAGCGTCCCTCCGCTGAGGCTGCATGGCTCCGAGTGCTCACCGAGCAGGTGGTTGAGCACACCATCGCCTTGACGGTGGGGATCCAGAGGAGGAGACACCTGGCGGACTGCGTACTGGACAGCCAGTACCCGATTGGCCAGCTGAGGAGGGAGGGCGCATACTCCCAGTGGATGATTGACCGGATGGAGACACGGATTCGGGGTTTGATGGCGATGTTGGTGGTGATGGTGGCAGTGTTGGTGTGTTTGGTGTACCACCATGCTTAGATCATGTTAGGGTGGTAGTAGTCAGGGTCCGCTTTTTGATACTCTGTGTAAGCAGTTAGTGGCGATGCTAACATGGAGTGAATCTTGGGTAGTTATAGTACAGCCACTAGCCCATAGGGGGCCTTTTTTGGGGATATCATTGTAGATACTTTTGATGTATCATTCAAGCACTGACCCATAGCGGGTTATGTCGAAATGATGCCAATGTAGGACTGATGTATGGAAACTTAATCTATGTGATGATGGTAGGAATGTAATGTGAACTGACGTTTATGTAATATGTACTAATGTTTATTAATGAATGGAATGTGTGTTATGTATCGAGATTGGAATTTGTATTAATTATATGTATTTTTCTTAATGTTGTGTAGAATGGCACCAAAACGGTCAGCTCAAATGTCAGAAGTGGATGTGGACCGTCTGATTGCTCGACAGTTAGAGGCGGCGATACCGGATATAGTATCGCGCATCGCCGCCAGTATCAACAATACGACCAATCCAGCCCCTGCGAGCTATCAAACGACCACCAATAATGAGGGGGAACAAAATGTTAATCCTCCACTGAACGATAACCCGATTCCGAGTATGACGCACCGCCTAGGGTGGTCGTTACAGACAGTAATGGCCCTATACCTAGTGTAGAAACGAACCGCACTGAACCGACTCCTGCATCAAAGGGGTGTTCAATCAAAGATTTTATGTTGTGCAAGCCCCTAGAATTTAGCTGGTCGGAGGGACTAAATAGGTTGGTTAAGTGGATTGAGAAATTAGAGGCCGTTGTGAACATCAGCAACTGCCCTGAGGATTACGTTGTTAAGTATGCTACCTGCACGTTCACGGACCATGCCTTGACATGGTAGAACACAATAGTGCAAACTCGCGGTCAGGCAGCGACAAACCGCATGACCTGGGCAGAGCTCAAGGCCCTTGTGCTGGAACATTTCTGTCCGAAAAACGAACTGCAGAAGTTAGAAAACGAATTGTGGAACCTGGAGATGCAGGGGGCAGACCACTTGGGTTATACAAACCGATTTAATGAATTGTTGCGATTGGTGCCATGGTTGGTCACCCCAGAGTCAAAGAGGGTTGAGCGTTATATTTGGGGACTAACTCCAATAGTAAGGAGTATAGTCAACTCTGGGGGACACAAGACGTTTGAGGGTGCGGTGACGCAAGCTGGTATCGTCACATACGATTTCGTGAGGAGTGGGTCACTGAAGGTGGCAGGAGAGTCTGCTGGGGGAAAGCGAGGTACGTATGATAATAGGATCCAGGAGAAGCAGCAAAATAAACGTGCTTGGCCCGCTGCCCAGAACTACGCCATGACTAGTTCAGGCGGAAGGCAGGAATCGCAGAAAGGGACGTTCCCTAAGTGTGGGAAATGCGGTTACCAGCATGGTGGCGTGTGCAAGGAGGTAGTGTGCCACCGGTGTGGCAGGAATGGGCACTACGCACCGAGTTGTAGGAGGAACCTGAACAATCTGAACCGACAACCGCAACCTATCCGTGCGCTGCCATTTAGGACCCAACCAGCCTGACAACAATACCCACAAGGAAACCAAATGATGACCACCAGCCGTGCTTGCTTTGAATGCGGCAGCACAGATCACTTCACGAGAGACTGTCCGAAACTGAACCAAGGAGGAAATGGGAGACAAACAGTGGGTCAGGCATCGTCGTCCAATCCGGTGAGAGGCCGAGATTTTGTGATGGGGGCGAACGAAGCACGCCAGGACCCCAGCGTAGTGACAGGTACATTCCTCGTCTCTGATCATTGCGCTTCTGTATTATTTGATACGGGTGCCGATAGAAGTTTTGTCTCCGTTAAGTTCCTATCGATAGCAAACCTTTCGATTAGTGAACCCATAGAACCTTATACCGTAGAAGTCGCTAACGGTAAAACCATGATAGTTAGTCAGATAGTTCGGAATTGCCCTTTTATTCTGAACGATCAATCCTTCCTGATTGACTTATTACCGGTAGAATTAGGTAGTTTTGACGTGATAGTGGGAATGGATTGGTTAGCACGTAACAAAGTCGAAATAAACTGTGAAAAGAAAATCGTCAAGATCCGGGTGTCGGATGACGAAGAGGTGTTAGTGCAAGGAGAGAAGTCGGGCACAATGATACCATTTATATCCCACCTCAAGGTGTTAAAATAAATACTCCAGGGATGCGTGGCGTATCTAGCGAGCTTGACGGCCACAGATTCTGAGGAGAAACGGGTGGATGATATCCCGGTGGTACGCGAATTTCCACAAGTTTTCTCAGAAGAACTTCCTGGACTACCGCCAACCCGACAGGTCGAATTCAGAATCGATTTAATACCTCAAGCTGGCCCTGTTGCTAAAGCACCCTACCGACTTGCACCGTCCGAGATGCAAGAATTATCCAATCAGTTGCAAGAATTGATGGATAAAGGATTTATACGTCCTAGTCATTCCCCGTGGGGTGCACCTGTATTATTCGTGAAAAAGAAGGACGGGAGCCTTAGAATGTGCATTGATTACAGGGAGTTGAACAAGTTAACAATCAAAAATAGGTACCCTATTCCTCGAATTGATGATCTGTTTGACCAGCTGCAAGGTGCGAGCTATTTCTCGAAAATCGATCTTAGATCGGGATACCATCAGGTTAGAATTCAGGAAGAAGATATCCCAAAAACCGCATTCCGGACTCGCTACGGCCATTACGAGTTCTTAGTTATGCCTTTCGGGCTAACAAATGCGCCGGCAGTGTTCATGGACCTCATGAATCGAGTCTGTAAACCCTACATCGACAAATTCGTCATCGTGTTTATTGACGATATTTTGATTTACTCGAAAAGTAAAGAAGAGCACGAGCAACACTTAAGAATAATTTTAGAGCTTCTGAATCAGGAGAAGTTGTATGCAAAATTCTCCAAGTGTAACTTCAGGTTACAAGAAGTGCAATTCCTCGGTCACGTTGTAAACCATCAAGGAATACACGTTGATCCGAGTAAGATTGAAGCAATTAAGAATTGGCAAGCGCCTAAGAAGCCAAAGGAAATCCGCCAATTCTTGGGCTTAGCTGGGTATTATCGTCGATTCATAGAGAACTTTTCCAGCATCGCCCAACCTTTAACTCTCCTGACTCAAAAGGATCGAAAGTATGAATGGGGAGAAGAGCAGGAGACGGCGTTTCAAACGTTAAAGCAAAAATTGTGCCAAGCGCCGATTTTAAGTCTCCCCGATGGAGACGATGGTTTTGTCGCGTATTGTGACGCATCGCGTAGAGGGTTAGGATGCGTGTTGATGCAGAATAATAAGGTTATAGCCTATGCTTCCCGACAGTTAAAAGTACACGAGAAAAATTACACTACTCACGACTTGGAACTGGGAGCGGTTATCTTCGCACTTAAAATCTGGAGACATTATCTCTACGGTACGAAGTGCACCATCTTCACCGATCATAAAAGTTTGCAACACATATTCGATCAGAAAGAACTGAATATGAGGTAACGAAGATGGGTCGAGTTGTTAAGCGATTATGACTGTGACATCCGTTATCACCCCGGCAAGGCTAACGTCGTAGCCGATGCCTTGAGTAGGAAAGATCGGGTTAAACCATTACAAGTGCGGGCGCTGGGGATGATAGTCCAGTCGAACCTTTCGGACCTGATTCGAGTCGCTCAACGTGAGGCGTTGAAAGAGGAACAATTGGAAAATGAGGGACTTTACGACAATGAGAAGAATTTCGAACAGCGCGTGGACGAAATTCTCTATTTCAAAAATCGGGCTTGGATCCCGACCCTCCATGACCTTCGTGAATTAATCATGGACGAAGCGCATAGATCGAAATATTCCATACATCCGGGATCGGATAAGATGTACAAGGATGTGAAGGAGTTCTACTGGTGGCCGGGTATGAAAAAGGATATCGCAACGTATGTCGGTAAATGTACGACTTGTGCGAGAGTTAAGGCGGAGCACCAGAAACCCTCGGGGATGTTACAACAACCGGAAATTCCCGAATGGAAGTGGGAGCAAATCACGATGGATTTTGTGACACATCTTCCTAAGACGTCCCGAGGACATGATGCAATTTGGGTAATCGTGGATCGATTAACCAAATCGGCACATTTTATCCCGATTAGAAATAATTATAACACTGAGAGACTTGCGCAGATTTATATAAATGAAATTGTGTCCCGTCATGGGATACCCATCTCAATCATCTCCGATCGAGATAGCCATTTCACCTCCAATCTTTGGCAAGCTGTGCAAGAAGCGCTGGGAACGCGCATTGATTTAAGCACAGCCTACCACCCTCAGACCGATGGTCAGTCTGAGAGGACCATCCAAACCCTGGAGGATTTGCTTCGTGCATGCGTACTGGATTTTAAAGGAAATTGGGATCAACATCTCCCACTCGTTGAATTTTCCTATAATAACAGTTACCATAGCAGTATAAAGGCAGCGCCTTACGAAGCATTGTATGGTCGGAAATGCCGATCACCACTCTGTTGGACTGAAGTGGGCGACACTCAGATTATTAGATCAGACCTGGTCCAAGAAACGACCAGCAAAATCCTTGAAATTAGGAACAATCTGAAGGCCGCGCGGGATCGGCAGAAGAGTAATGCCGATACCCGTAGAAAACCGTTGTCGTTTGAGAAAGGTGATAAAGTGTATTTGAAGGTATCACCTTGGAAGGGCGTAGTCAGATTTGGAAAGGCGGGGAAGTTAGCATACCGATTAGAATTACCCGATGAGCTGAGTGCAGTTCACAACGTGTTTCACGTATCGAACTTGAAAAGATGTCTGGCGGATGAGATATCGGTGTTACCTTTAGAGGGTGTCCAAATAAGTGATAAGCTCAATTTCGTAGAGGAACCCATAGAAATAGTAGACGGGAAAATCAAGCAATTTAGAAACAATAAGATTTCGTTGGTCAAAGTTAGATGGAATTCGCAACGAGGCCCGGAATATACATGGGAACGAAAGGACGAATTCCGGAAGAAATACCCCTATCTATTTCCTCAAAAGGAAGTAGTCGACGCGTAAAATTTCGAGGACGAAATTTCTTTTACGGGGGGAGAATGTAACGATTCCGGCAAATTCAGGTATACCCTAGCCGGTATATACTATTTATGTGTTATTTAATAATGAATATATGAATTATAATGCGTTTATACGAGTATGTAAGATTCACTTTACGGATTATACTCGATTATACGGTTAATCGTATTGGAAATACGATTAGCCGATTAACGGTTATTGAAGCCCGAATGAATCGAGGATTTCACTATAGACGAGATATATGATATGTAGTGATGTTTACGAAGTGTTAAAGCTTCGGGATAAGTGAATTAAAGCACAGAAAAATAATTTCGATTTAATGGTACGTCGGTACGTTAAACGAAACGTTTAATACCAAACCAAGCAAGAGACGATCGATCAAGCCGAAAAAGATGCGCAATTATTAATAATATGATGTTTTAAGTTAATGAAAGTCATGGTTTAAGTTTTTAAAGTTTTTAAATCGGTTTTATATAAATTTCATTTTTTTTAGCCGAAAAACTACCGTTTTAACCTCGTTTTAAGCCGAATTAAACGTTTAACCGAAAAACGAACTGAACCAGATTATCCAAAACATTATCCAGATTACAGATATCCAAATGAGTGGCCAAGATTGAAGAGGTGGGTCCCACCCCACCCCTCCATGTAGTCCGATCGGATGGGGATGCTTCCCCTATCCTTTCATTTCTTTTTTTCATCCAACCCTTTCAACAATCTTCATTTCCTCTCAACCCCTTGAGCTAAAAACCGAGGATTCTAGCAAGAAAAACCGAGGTAAAGATCGTGTTATGTACGTGTTTATCTTCCTTTCTCGAGTTTAATTACAAGAAAATGAGGTTTCAAGTGAAAAAGGGTGAAAACCCGAGATTAAACCGATTCTTGCATGATCAAGTGATGTATACAGATTATACAAGGGATCTTGGTCCAAGAAAGGAGTTAAACGAACTAAAAACGAATTTTTACGGTTAAATCTTTATTTTTAAGTCATAACCGAAACCATGAAAGAAATGGCTTGATTGTGGGTGTAACTTGCTTGGTGTGGTGTTATTGTGCTTGTAGGTGTTGTATCTAGTTGATAGCAAAGGCTAGAAAGCAAGATCCTTGCGATTTGAAGCTAGAAACACAAGGTAGTTCGGTTTTTGTACGATGTTTGTGTTTTGGACAGATTGTGGCTCGTTTAGAGTTAGGCTACGAAATTTCACAGAGATGATCTACACATGAAAATGTGAGATCTGTGAATATTTGGTAATTTTTGGACAAAGGATGAATATTTGGTGAATTTAATGCTCGGTTTTGGCTAAAAATGGTGAAAAATAGTTAAATAACATGAAAAATTCTGGAAAATTCCAGATAAGCTTTTTATAACATGTAAAAGTCACACACAAAAGTTTAGGTCAGTTGGAGAAGTCTAAGTAGGCTTTTCGGTTAAACGAGTTCTAGGGTTTTCTAGCTCGGTTTTAGTGAAAATGGCATGTAAAATGAGATTTTGGTTCTAAGAAAATTACAGGGGACTATGTGGATGGCAGGGGTCATCCAGGAAATATTTGGGATTTTTCTAAGATCGTTTGGTATTTACGACATATTTAGTGTTTAAATGGTGTTTAAAAATAGATAAATAAATTATAAATATAAAAATTTATTCTGGAAATATTTTTATAAAATTCCCCGCTGTCAAAAAGTGATTTGTACAAAATTTCAAGATCCGGGATTAAACGGATAATTATTGGTGCAAAAACAAACTTTTAAAGCTTAAAACGCGTAAACCGGTAAAGTTCGCATAAGCGAGCTGACTGGTGTATAAAAACCCTAAAAATGATCTATTTTCATATAATTGAGTTAAACAAGTAAAAATAAATCATCCGAAAATAATTCGGATGATTTGGGTACCTTTTACCCGATTTAACAGTTTCCGGTACACTAATGACGGAAACGGGTCCCGCGGCCAAACGGGGCGTCTAAACCGAGCTCTAAATTCACAACTATAATTAGATTATCAGTCAACAACTATTTTCGGGTCGGGTGTGACCAAACTCATTTTTGAAACGTAAAAACGGATAACCGTGCTAGGCACGCAAAACGGAAAAAACGACTAATAGTAATTTTGACTAGTGAACTCTAAACGATATCACAATCTGAGTCCGGAGAAGTGTTTATGGGTTAACATACCCCCGGAACGAGTACCGTACGGGGTTAACAATGTTCACAGACGCACCGGTTAACACGGTTAAAGTTATATTAATAGTGATTGTATAGTAACGAACTTAGGGATCGTATTACAGATCTGGACTAGTAGCTGACACACTGTGTTACTTAATTGCTTACGATAAGGTGAGTTTCACGAGCCCCTTTTCCTGAATTGTTTTTAAATATTTTCCCGGGGCGGAAGCATGTTACTACTGAAATGTTTAAGTACATACTGAACGCATGGAATTGCGTGGATTTATATATATTTTATTGTACAGGAATCGTACGGAAATGTACTAAGATGGTAATTGTCTGAGTTGCTAACATTCTAAGGCCCCGGAACACGAGTGATTAACTGAAAGCCGGTAGAGTGTGGATAGTACTATTGGTCTGACAAATCCAACTGATCCGGCATGGATTTGCTTATGTTTCCCAGCCAGTTGCACATGTCTATTTTGGGTGTTATATATACTTTGCTATGTAATGTTAGGCATAGCGGTTTGGGGCAGGTTCGTGGGCGGAGTATGCCACGAGGTTGTGTGTGATAGTCAGAGGTTTCACTTGTGGGCTCAGCATAATTACATCGCTAATATATGATTATTATAATGATTTGTCAATGTTTATTTAAATCAGTGAAACTCACCAACTATTCGTAGTTGACCCGTTTTTTTTACATGCTTTTTAGGTACCACTAAACTGGAATAATTGCTACATGCTTGACGATGCGTGCTTTTTGTGGAAGCTTAGTGATCTTTTTGTATTAAATATGTTAATGTAATGTTGGTAAAACTTATGTGTTAACGCCTAGCCGGTAACTAAACTCAGAACGATGTAATGTGGTGTAAATTAATGGTGGTGTGTTCTTTATAAGCAATGCTGTTGATATCAGATGTGTCTGTTGCATCCCGTTTACGTTTCCGCTGCGGTTACGGGGTGTTACACTTTATTTATTTTTTATATTTGTTGAATTGGTCGTGAGTAAAGGAGAAAAAAAATGTAATAATAAAAGTAAAAAAAATATTATTTAATTAAATAGGAGAGAGAAATGTCGTGTCTTTTAGTATAATTATAGAGATTTGGATGAGGGATAGTTTGAGAATATTCTCAACATATCCCCCATCCCCATTTCTATAAGAGCATTCCCAGCTTGTCCCCCAACCTCATCTCTATAATTACATTTAAAAACACTATATTTTTCTTTCCTGTTTAAATAAATAATACTTTTTATACATTTATCATTACAGTTTTCTCTCTCCACCCTATAATTTACAAAAAAATCACTACTTTTTTCCCAAATTTACAAAAAATCACTACCTTTTCTCTCCCCCCCATATAATTTACACTCACAACCACTCAAATCGCACCATATAATTTACAAACTCTTATCACATAATTTTAGGGAATGAGTTGGGAATGCTCTAATTATACTAAAAACACTACATTTCTCTCTCCTGTTTAATTAAATAATATTTTTTGTATTTTTATTATTGCAGTTTTCTCTCTCCTCTACTCACAACCAATTCGACAAATATTAAAAAATAAATATGAGCAAACTTTGTTTTCCTAAATTTACAAAAAATCACTACCTTTTCTCTCTCTACCCTATAATTTACACTCAAAACCTCACCCCATAATTTACAATCACAAGATTTTGAGGGATAAGAGGAGAATGCTCTTAAATGTCTAAAAGTTTTGTATAAACTAATGATTTATCAATGTTTAAACCAATAGAAATGAGACTAAAGGTTTAAAGCTTAATCATTTGATTTAAATATTTATGTAAGGCTATTCTCGTACTATAGGTCCGAGATAACAATTAAAAGCAGGAATCAGTAACAGAAACTGATCATAAGCAAAAAAGTGAATACGCCCTAAACTTTTACAAACTCATTAAGAGTTAGAGTGTTTGCCTAGGATTTATGAATCCTTAAAACCTTGTGTTACAATAATAAGAAACAAACACTCTGATTAGAATATACATGTATCTGGATTTATTCATACATGGTGACTCAGCATTCCTTGAGGCCATGCAAATCATATCAACATGTCTTTGGAAGCTTACTGGCTGTTCAGAGAAATGATTTTATGTATATATTTAATTGTACACGTACTTAGGGTAATTTTCTCCTAATTGAGTTGGGTGCCTAATGAGTAGTTGCGAAGGTATTATTGTTCATTTCACAATGATATTGTAAAATGTTTTACAATAGAGTCAGCGTCATTCACCAGCTACGTGCTGACGTATTTTTCCCATATTTTAGAGAATCAAACAAACTTGATGTAACACCCCCACCACGGGCAGATTATACGCCAGTGCGGTACGTTAAAGATTGCTCATAAGCTCGTAACATTATATAAGTGACAATATAAATATTCATTTTATGTCACACCTCGACCTATAATGTCCCGATCCGAGTGCCCTACATTTGGTATGAGTGTGACAGTACCCCAATCGCAGTCAATTCGCTCACAACCTTTAACAAACCATCATGCTTGCTATGAGTGTGACAGTACGAAACGCTCCAAAAGAACTGTTCTAGGTTAAACCAAGAACAAACATTGAAGTCTAACTCGGCTAGAGGCCGTGTTTAGTGATTGGATCAGATAAAACACGACAAGACTTAAATGTGGTGAAGGGTACATTCGTAATTTCTTATTAATACGCTCCAGTTTATTTTGATATAGGTACCGATAGAAGTCTCATTCCCATTAACTTCTCATCCAGGAGAAATATACCGATTAGTGAAGGTAAACCTATAACTATTAACCAAATATTCCGAAACTGTCCTATTACCCTAAACGACCAACCATTTCTTATTGATCGACTCCCTATAGAGTTAGGAAGTTTCAATGTAATTGCCAGTATGGGTGAGTTATTTGAGCACAAAACACATATCATCTGTAATAACGAGATAGTTAAAATTCCCTTATCGGATAATGAAACGATTATGGTACAGGGAGAGAAGCTTGGTACAATATTACCCCTTGTGTCCCATCTTGAGGTGTTAAAATGTTTACGCCAAGGGTGCATGGTATTTTGGCAAAGGTAACCATTAAGTGTTCCGATGAAAAACGTATAAAAGATGTCCTAGTAATACATAAACACTTATATGTCTTTCCCTGTGAGTTGTCCGGATTACTACCAACCCGATAAGTTGGATTTCGTACTGACCTCTCAACTTGCATCTTCCGAAATGCCAGAATTATCTAGTCAACTGCAAGAACTATTAGACAAGGACTTGATCTGTCCTAGCTATCCTCCTTGGGGAGCACCGGTGTTGTTTGTATAGAAGAAGGATGGAAACTTTAGGATGTGCATTAATTACCGGGAACTAAACAAAATTACCATAAAAAAACCACTATCCCCTCCCAGAAATAAACGATTTGTTAGATTAACTCCAGGGAGCGAATTACTGCTCGAAAATCAACCTCCGATCCGGTTACCATCAAGTTAAAATTCAAGAGGAAGATGTTTCTAAAGCGGCATTTTGAGCCCGACACTCTGAATTTTTAGTTATGCCTTTCGGCTGACTAATGCGCCCGCAGTTTTCATGGACCTCATGAACCGAGTTTGTAAACTGTACCTCGAAAAATTCGTTATAGTGTTTATTGATGATATTTTAATATATTCGAAAACCAAGGAGGAACACAAGCAACATTTACGAATAATTTTGGAGTTATTGAGGCAGGAGAAATAGTATGCCAAGTTTTCTATGTGTGAATTTTGACTACAAGAAGTGCAATTTTTAGGGCATATTGTTAACCAACACGAAATTCACCTAGACCCAAGAAAAATCGAAGCCATTAAAAATTGGCAAACCCCAAAGTCACCAAATGTACAGTTTATACAAATCACGAGAGTCTGCAACATATTTTTGACCAAAAATACTTTTACATGAGGCAAAGAAAATGGATGAAGTTAGTGAATGATTATGATTGTGAAATTCGTTACCAGCCAGGCAAGACTAATATACTAGCCGATGCCTTAAGTCGAAAAGATAAAAATAAACCCGTTAAAGTACGAGCACTTGAAACAATTGTTTAGATGAACCTTACCGGGCAAATTCATATCACCCAAAACATAGCCCATAAATAATAACATTTAGAAAGCGAAGACTTGCACGGGAACGAACATAACTTTAAAAAGAAATCCGATGAAGTTCTATACTTCAAACAAACCGAGTATGGATGTAACACCCCGAAACCCGAGAGTTAAACAGTTGGTCATCATACCCAAAATTCTCAATAATTTAAAACCAAAACAAGTTCATTTTATTAAAACCAGTTTAGAGTAATAAGCAACGGAAAATACATAAGTATCAAATCCCAAAACCGGGGAAATAAGCCCAAAATCAAATATAAATAAAATGTTCGTTTCATTTAAAAGCCCTCGACTAGAGATGCCTTCAACCGTCCGAGTAGTCTCCAGCACGTCCAAGCAGTAACCTCCACTCCTTAACTTGAAAGTCAAACTAACATACACACAAAATCAGCTTGAGTTGAGTGAGTTCACGTTTTTATAAACGACATTTATACAATTTAATTTAATAAATATAAAAATTTTGGAGAAAATCATAAGTAATTAAATAAATACTTTTTCCTTGGTCAAACAAGCAAGACGGGCCTCCTCACAACGAGTCTTCCTCGAGTAATATATTTGATCCGGCCTCGGTTTAACAAAACCAAAATCACGTAACACAAGCCTCCTCACCCCGGGTCTTCCCCAAGTAATATATTTGACTTGGTCACGGTTTAACAGCACAAACAAATCACGCAACACGAGCCTCCTCACCTCGGGTCTTCCCCAAGTAATATATTCGACTCGGTCACGTCTTAACAAATCTAAACACGTGATACGGGCCTCCTCATCCCGGGTCTTCCCCAAGTAAAATATATGTCTCGATCACGGTTATATACATAAGTAATATATATAACCTTAAGGAATATATGACCATAAACGAGTCTAAAATATTCTAAGGCATAGAATACACTTAACACATAGTTTCATACAAATTCCAATTACATCAGCCCCCGAGGCCTTATATTTACCAAAACCACCCTTAGCTAAAGCCGGGGACAAAGGATTTCCAAACTACACCCGAAAGTCGTTAATTATATCGAATACGCGCGTTAACTAGTTATTTAAGTAATTATCAACCAACTCATCCCCGTGTGGATAACGTTTAGTATAATTACAACCAACAAGTCCACACGAAACTTAACGGGTTGAATGGGTCGGCAATTCACTTGTACAATGTACAAACTACTAATTAAATGAGAATTTGCGTTGTACCAACCCGTTTGAGCAACCGACAACCAATTCAGCCCCGTTTACATAAAAATTAACTTTTTCATAGACCGTATATCATATCGAGGCTACACAATCTGAATTGGTTGTTAATCCCCTCAAACAACGCGTGAAACGCAACAAACAACAATCTAGACAACCTAAATCCTAGTTTTCAATCTATCGACAATTGACCCGTCAAACTAACTCCATTGCTCAAGATATTATAGTATGATATATATGACATACCTAGGAAGGTGATGGAGCAAAAACTTCAAATGATTCAGCCCCGAAAGAACCTCAATTGGACAGCCACCGGTTAAGCCTAAACCAAACGAATCGATCAATAACGAGTCTAATATGCAGATTTTAGCATGAAAAGATGTATTTTATTACATAAAAAAATAATAGAAATAAATTATGAAAATGTTACCAGAGTTTCATAAATGTCTTAGGTTTCTAAAAATATTTTTTTTTATATTTTTCCAGTGTACACAAAAACCAAAAAAATTCATCCAATACAGAAAGGTACGTGCAGCTATTTCAATGCGCAACAAAAGGGTTTTATTTGATTAAAAATTAATACCAAACCAAATTAAATGATTCTAATTAGGTTGGAATCTGTAACATCCTAAAATTTTATTTATAAATAAAGAAAGTGATGTTTAGTGATTTCACGTTGTTAATTGTTTAATGTTGAGTAAGGAGGGAGTTGGGCTTAGATTGCGTAAGATGGGTTAAATGAGAATGGGCCTCGGGTCCGTGGGCTTAGAGGTATATAAATATCCCATCCCAAACCCAATCTTTCATTTCCACCTTCTTTCTTCACACACTCAAAACACACACATTCTAACCGATCAAGATTCGAAGCCGAGACCCGAGATTTTGTTGATAGATCTAAGTTGGTAAGGTAAGAACAAATCCACCAAAGCTAATATTACGGAAAATGGTTAGGATTGGATGGGTTAACCGGACCCGAAACCCAAACTGCCCAAATCGGACCCCTAAAACGTCGATTTTAGGCCGATTTGATGGTTGGGATTTGTAGGCGCCGATCATACGATTCCGTGGGTACCAAAATCGAGTTATTTGGCTAAGAAACGAAGGATTTATGGGCAAACAGATTTGCAGCGCGATAACTTCGCCTGCAAGATTAAGTTCGCCTGATGAACTTCGCCTTCAAGCGTAACTTCGCCTAAGGATAACTTCGCCTACGGCCAAGTTCGCCTAAGGTTTAACTTCGCCTGAAGCCAAGTTCGCCTAAGGTTTAACTTCGCCTGAAGCCAAGTTCGCCTAAGGATTAACTTCGCCTGAAGCCAAGTTCGCCTAAGGTTTAACTTCGCCTGAAGCCAAGTTCGCCCGAGGTTTAACTTCGCCTGAAGTGAAGTTCGTTTAGAAAATAAATTAAAAACCTAATGGAAAATGTGTTAAGGCAGTTATCGAAAATAAAATTTTTCCAAGCTGACCTGGCAGCTTAACCCCAGCCAGGGGCTCTGCCCCTTGGACCCCGCTAGGGGCTGCCGCCCCTAGAACCCCGCTGCCAGGGGCGCTGCCCCCGGACCCCCGTTCGTTGTGGGTCATATATAGACAGAAATACAAAACGAGTAGTAGTAGTTAATTGATATGTGTAAATATTATACAGTTAGCCGAGCCCAGTTAAAGAAAGGAATTACGATCAACGGCGAGCGTAACAGGATCCAGGTGAGTTTCTAGCCCCATTCCTTGTTATGTTTTCGGGGCTGTGTGCATACTTGATGTGTTGTTAATACATTTATCCTAAGTGATAAGTGTATGCCATATGTGATATATGTGATATGTATGAATGATTGCTTGATGGTACGTGAACGATCTTCGGATATTGCACGTACTGTCAGGTTGTAACGTTATAAATATGGTAAGTATGATATGTATGTTTATGTGTATGAACGTAATAAAGTTAATAAAAGAAGGAAAGGACGGTTGTATGGTTGTATGGTTACGAAAAGGGTACCGAGCCCTAATAATACTCGAGGTATGATGTATGGTTGTATGGTAACGAAGAGGGAATCGAACCCTACTAATATTCGAAAACAAGGGACCAGACCCTTATAATATCTGTGATGTTAGGGACCAGACCCTTATAATATCTGTGATGTTAGGGACCAGACCCGTATAATATCTGTGATGTTAGGGACCAGACCCTTACAATATCTGTGAGGATAGGGACCAGACCCTCATAATATCTGTGATGTTAGGGACCAGACCCTTATAATATCTGTGATGTTAGGGACCAGACCCTTATAATATCTGTGAGGTTATAGGGCGAAAGGCTCTTTAAAACGTATGATTATGAATGTAAAGAAAGTATGTAAGTAAGAAAGAAAGTATGTAAGTAAGAATGAAGGTATGAGTACTTATGTGTGTATGAAAGAAAGTTATGAGGTTAAGTACGTATGTATGTAATAAGGTATTGTATGGTATTGTATGATTAACTAGAACTCACTCAGCGTAGCTGACTTTTAGTATGCACGCAGGTGAGTAGGATGAGACAGCTGGCTTGAGTGGAGGACACATGGCAGAAGACTAAAGCCTGGCATCTGAAGATCTGATATGTTTTTATAAGTTATGTTTTGATTTTGAAAGACAAGAGGAATGTTTTAAGACATGATTATGAATTGATATGTAATGTTTTATGAAAGTTTTATATTCCGCGTAAAGTTTTTAATTAACTCTGATATTTAGAACTGTGTTTATGAGTAAATCCAACACGAAAGTAGGGTTACCGGTGACGGGGCCTTACAGAATCCTAACTCAAAATGTGAAGTTTCAGATGTGGAACCAACCAATTTGGAGATGTCAAAAAAGAGTTATGATGTCGGGAAAACAGACCAGAATTTGACTCTCCGCATCAGCTTTGACACACGTGTTTATAAAATCATAAAAACCATTCAAATCTCGTCCAAAAATTACAAATCATATCTTTCTGGAAATTAGACTCAAAGTAGAATATCATGGAAACAGGAATTGATCAAAACCAATCAATTATCATCGAGTTATGGACCAAAAAATAAACGAGCACGAATCTGTCAACAAACTGTTATTATCAAACTCAAACCCTAACATGTTTATGACATCTCTAAGGTTCAATAACGGTGTAGTGGTGAAAAAGACATTCCTTGATGTAGTACTAACTAGGAATTGGTAGAATATCACTTGGATTATGGCTGGAACACAAAAAAAAATGGAGGCGGAGCTGCTGGAGAGGCCGGTCGCAGGTGGGGAATTAGGGCAGCCAAGGTTTTTTTTTAATTTATGGCAAATTTACAAATTTAGTCCTCATATTAGCAAAGTGTGATGACGTGTCCCCAAAGATGATTAAAATAACTTTAAAAAATTACTCCGAGACCCCTCATCAAGAAATATTATATCCCGCTAATTAAACAAACTTTTATAGATGCTAGTGCCAACTAACGAAAATTTCCGGGCGTTACAATGGATTCCAACTCTTGGTAACTTATGGGACTTAAGCATGGATGAAGCACATGAGTCCAGATATTCCATTCATTCAGGAACTGATAAGAAGTACAAAGAATTAAAGGAATATTATTGGTGGCCCGGTATAAAGAAAGATATAGCCACACATGTCGATAAATGCCTAACTCGTGCTAGTATTAAGGCAAAGTATCAAAAGCCTTCGCTAATGTTACAGCAACCGGAAACACCCGGTGGAAGTAGGGACAAATTACTATGAGCTTCGTAACACACCTTCATAAATTACCCCGAGAGCACAGTGTAGTCCGGGTACTAGTTGACTGACCAACTTAATTTGCACATTTCCTCCCAATACATAACAACTACACAACTGAAAGGCTCGCCTACCAGTATGTTAACGAAATCATATCTCGACATGATGTGACTATTTCAATTACTTTAAACTGAGATAGTCATTTCGCCTCCATTTTTGACAAGCTGTGCATAAAGCTTTAGAAATCCGAATCGATCTGAGCACGACCTGCCATCCTCAAACAGACGGTCAAACTGAACGAACTGTTCAAACACTAGAGGAGTTGTTTCACACCTATGTATTGAACTTGGGAGGAAATTAGTAACAGTGTCTCCCACTGGTCTAATTCTTGTATATTAAAAAGTTATCATAATGTTATGCAAGCGGCTATATCTTATATTATACGGGCAAGAATATCAATCGCCACCTTATTGGATTGAAAGTTGGCGACACTCAAAATGCAAAATCCGATTTGATTTCGAAAATCGCAGATAAAGCTCGTAAGATTTAGAAACAAACTAAAGGCCGCTAAAATTGATAAAAGAACTATATTGAAATACGTAGGAAACTGTCATCTTAGAAGGGTGTTACCTGATTTGGTGAAACCAATGATTTAACTTGAAAATACATCGAACCGCACGAAGTTGTCTTGAAAGTTAATCTCATAACATAACGACTGAAACTATCTCACTCACGATATTTTCTATATATCGAATCTAAACAAGTGCCTTACTAATGAGGCGGAAACGGGATCACTTGAAAACTTACTTACAACTAAACTTTGTAAAGAAACCCGCAGAAATATTGGACGGAAAAATCGAATAGTTACGACATAACAAAATTTCATTGATTAACGTTCGGTAGAATACTCAACGGGGAACCAAATATATTTGAAAACGAAAACAAATACTCCTGTCTTTCCCTAAGAAGCGTGTAATTGGCATATCGAATTTCGAGAATGAAATTTCTTAACTAGGGGAGAATGTGACATTCGTTACAATACCGGGTACACCTTAGCATTCACCGAATGAATAAACGATTAACCACTTATTACTTAATGAGAAACCTCCGGTTCTAGATCGCTGATGACATCGTGATATTCATAGTGTTATCGATACGATTAATATGAAGCCTATACTATTAATGTTTGTTTGCATGTGTGTTCTAAGGGAATTTCAGCAGAGTAACGAGATGCAGAGTGAATAATAAAAGCTTTGATTTCATTACTGATAATCTTACAACTATATATAGGGGATGACACATTCGTTAACTTAAACCTTAAAGAATGTGTCATTCGTTACATTAACACTAACGGATGAACAACCTCATTCGTATTACATTAGTCTCAACGAATTTCCCTTCATTCGTTGTCACATTCATTAATCAAGGTTAAAGAATGTGGCTTACATTATAGCGAATGTGTTACGGGGTAACGAATGGCCTTACAATAGAGCGAATGGGGTTGTTTACCAAAATACCCCTTACATTATCCAGTAATATAATAATAATATAATAAAGACGGAGACGCCCAAGTCGTGTATCAAGAAACTCCCCCTCGTCTTGAGCTCTTTATAATTTATTTCTGGAACATCTTCGTCTTCTAGTCATTACAACTATGAATCTTGAATGCATAATAGACACGAACAACGCGTTGAAATTGCATTGCAAGATTATAATCGCTTACGTTAGCAAACCGGATCTGATTATGAAATAGCGCGTCGTTTTCAGACTCCGATAGGTTAACGAGCCACATCAGATCGATCACACGTATAACACTCGTGTTTGATCTGGTACCCAATACGATTACCGCTTCACCCGACCGATTATCGTAGTACCATCTGTTAAACGAGGTAAATAGACTCTGAGGGTAGATCTTCATCGGTGCCCTCTTCATCATCTTCGGTGGCTTAACTTGCAAGATCATCTTTCTCCAGCTGGTGCGAGGATCAATCTCATTAATGTATTTGTGTGTTGGCACCTGCGGCTTGAAGAACTTGAACCCAAATCTGGTCTCATGTTGCAGATGATCATAGAACCACTCAGCCCATTGATCTTTTCCCCGATTAACAAACGGTCGGTTGTGTAGGTTCCCAGCCGGATCTACACGAGATATCTCGTTCTAATTAGGTGCGGAATCCCTACGTAAGACGTTACGAGCGTAGAAGACGATACGAGTTAACACAATCGAACACACGTTACAATAAACAAGTACTCGTTATATTGCAACCTTAAACACGTGATATCAATCACTGATTACAGGACTCTCTGACTCGTAAACTCGAATAACAAAACTTCTTATTGTTTAAGCCGTAACCTAATCAATATATATCACGACAACTTCGCCTGGCATGTTCAGGCGAAGTTGTCCATAACTTCGCTTGTCTAACAAGTTCGCCTATATCAGCGAACTTGTTAGCTAACTTCGCTTACATCAAATACAAAACATTACAAACTCGATTACAGACACTAGACACTGAACTACTGACATCATGCACCAACAGACTCCCCCTTGGCAGTAGCTTCATCTCTTTAACTTCAAGCACGTGTCTTGTAATCCTCAACAATCTTGAATCTTCATCTTTAAGCATTCACTTTCGCCAGTCACTTCCTTAGTATCTGCAGTTTCGATGTTCGCCATATTGGCCTGTTCGAACACTTCTTCAACATGCAGATTCCAGTTATATTCCCCATTCTGTCTGGAAATCATGGCTCTATTATCATTACCACCCCCATTCTGGTGTGTCGACCTGTTCTGACTACGCTCAACTCTCTCATTCGTGCACTCCTTCGCAAAGTGGCCATTCTGTTGACAGTTGTACCAGCGCACCTTTGACTTGTCAAAACCCGGTCTCTCACCAACAAACTTCCTTCCTGTCTTCTTCATAAACCTCTGTGCTAGGTACCAATCGAGTCCCCAAGTGACTCACCTAGCGGCAGTAAAGCGCATCGTAGATTATCTGAGGGGAAATCCAGACATCGGGTTATGGTACCCCAAAGACGATAAGTTCGATCTCACCGCTTTTATTGATTCGGACCACGGAGGATACGAAATCAACTTCAAGTCTACAACAGCGGGATGTCAATTCTTAGGAAACCAGCTTGTTTCCTGGCAGTGTAAGAAGCATACCACGGTCTCAACTTCAACAGCCGAAGCGGAGTATGTGGCGCCTTGAGTTGCTGCTCACAAGTTCTCTGGATCCAGCAACACTTGAGGGATTACGGTTTGAAGTTTCTTACTACTCCCATTTATATTGATAATTCTGCTGCAATTTCAATCACCAAGAATCTAGTTCACCATTCGAAAACCAAACACATTGAAATCCGTTCACACTTCATCCGTGATTGTTTTGAAAAGAAATTAATATCAATTGATAAAATTTACACGGATTTTCAAAAGGCTGACCTTTATAGCAAAGCGTTTGATAAAACACGTTTTCAATATCTGCTGGGTATAAATGGTTTAAAAACTTTAAAAGATATTCAAAAGCTTGGTTAAATCATTTTATTTCTTGTTTTATTTTGATTTTTGTTGTTTTTAGGGGGATAAATATAAAATCCAAAAAATATTGTGTTTTCAGATTGTACAAAGAAATTTAAAAACTCCAAAAACAATCAAATATTGAAAAATGTCAAAAACATTGAAAAATGCTCCTCAAAATGAGTTTTGAAGCAAAAAAAGGGAAAATGATAGTACATTGACGGGATTGATCTATTACATGAATAAACTAGATTAAAAACTACCGTAAGGCCAGCAATATGATATGCAAAGATAGTCTTGACAGACTATATAGGAACTGATAAGATATAAAGATAATGAATGCCGAACCTAGTGGAATTACATCTTGAAAGATTGATACTATATCTGATTTAAAAAAAAAAAAGTCAAAAGTCAAAATGATTACTGTGTGTGCATGCTTTCATTTTTAAAGAAAATTCTGTTTTGTTTTTATTTTATTTTGCAAAGAAATTCAACTTTATTTTTTCTTTATTTTTATTCAAATATTGGATCCTCTCCTGCGCGATAAGATTATCCGACCTGAGGGTTAATATTTGAGTATTCTGCTTTATTTTCTTGGTGTTTCGTACAAGCCTTGGACCTTCTCCACGTATACTATAAGCACAAATGTGTGAAAGTCATGTATCGAACTAGGGGTTAAGGCATGTACAACTTCAACTTATTTTTATCTTTTTATTTTGTTGAAATGGAACCTTATCTGCGTGTAATAATACCGATCTTAAGGGAAAATTTTGACGTTCTGCTTTATTTTCCTTTTATTATTTTTGCATGAGTCACAGTTAATCAAAATTTGAAAAAATCAAAGAAAAACGTACATGTGAAATTCACTGTATAAGAGATAGAAATGTTATATCTGATTGATGGGGTCCACATAAGGTTTCGTGCCTAATTGAACCAAATTAAAGCATATCGTAAAGTTTTCGACAAGTCTGTGAAAAGTTTAAGCAGACAATTATATCTGCAATCATCGTTGGGTTACGTGTATAATAATCATCGAAATTGAAGTGTTACTTAGTGACATTTTCGTCAATATGATTCCCTGCTCAATTCACAAAAATATGTACTGCTTCGATAGTTTAGCTGTTTACTATTTTTTGTTATTTGTTCATTGAAAATCTTCGAAAATCCAAAAAGATTTTTCTTTCTTTTTCACTTCTGCTTTAGTTTCGATTTACCAAGCTAGCGAATAATTCAAAAGAAAAAAAAAGATTGATCCCCAAAATTTTAAGTTAATCGCGCTTAATGTATTTACAACTGGTATCAGTTGTGATTTAATGGAAAAATTCGTTTAATTTAAACATTGCCGATCCTTGGTTGATCGGGTATAGTTAATGTATTCAATCGAACTCTAATTGGATGTGTTTTATTATATGTTTTAAAACCCTATTTGGTTTTAACATTATTTAATTCCTTAATGAGATTGTGTCTCATTCGCTAAGGAAAAATGGTGATTCGTTAATTGGTTTAACGAATGTAAAGGCTTTCGTTATTTAAAGATTAACAAATGAGATTTCTCATTCGTTATAATGACATTCGCTTTTGTTGTGCATAACGAATGGAAGACATTCGTGTGACCATTAACGAATGGAATGATTTTAATGTATCATTCGTTAAGATTTTAACGAATGACACTTACATTCCGTTAGAAACGTGTTGGTACATGATGTCAGTAGTTCAGTGTCTAGTGTCTGTAATCGAGTTAGTTGGATTTGTGTTTTGGATGTAAGCGAAGTTCTCACAAGTTCGCTGATATAGGCGAACTTGTGGAACAAGCGAAGTTAGGGACAACTTCGCCTAAACATGCTAGGCGAAGTTGTCGTGCTTTATAAGCTGTTAGGTTACGGTAGAAGTTAATATTCATTCATGATCGAGTTGTAACGAGTTTACGAGTTTGTGTAATCGGTGATCTGTGAATCACGTGTTTCCAGTTGCAATACAACGTGTCTTTGTTTATTGTAACGTGTGTTTGATCGTGTTAACGTGTATCGTCTTCTACGCACGTAACGTCTTACGTAGGGATTCCGCACCTACGTAGAACGAGATATTCCGTGTAGATCCGGCTGGGAACCTACAATTGGTATCAGAGCTTTTGCTCGTGATTGTGTGGTTCTGGATTATCACGCGGGTGTAGAAATCGTTCCGTTCGGCAATCATACAGGTGAAGCCGCCAAAGACGATGAAGAGGGCTCCAATAAAGATATTTCCTCAGAGTCTATTCACCTCATTTAATTATTGGTACTATGACAATCATACAGGTGAAGCGGTTATTGTATTCGGTCATGGTTCAAACACGAAGACGATAAGTGTGATTGATCCGATGTGGCTGGTTAACTTATCTGAGATTGACAATGATACGTTATTTACAAGTCAGATCAGGTTTGCTAACGTATGCGACTACGAGCTTGCTATGCAGTTTCAGAAGGTCGTTCGAGTCTGTTACGCATACAAGATTCATAGTTGTAATGACTGGAAGACCAAGATGTTCTAAAGATGAAAGATAAAGAGCTCGAGACGAGGGAGAGTTTGTTGATACATGTTTTGTTCGCCTCGGTCTTTATCATCTTATAATGTAATAGTTTAATGATATAGGGGTTATTAATGTAAATATGCCTAAATGTAAGGCACATTCGTTACTCCGTAACGAATGTGTCACATTCGTCTAAATGTAAGTCCCATTCGTTAACCAAGATTAACGAATGGAACATAACGAATATGGGCTATTCGCTATCATTAAAGTAATAACGAATAAGCTTGTTTATTCGTTAAGTAAGTGTAACGAATGACTCATTCGTTAATTCTATCTTAACGAATGAGGTCATCTCTTATAAATACCCCCTGTAATTTATTTTAATGTAACAGTTCTTATTATTCCGTCATTCCTCTCGTTATTCTGCCCGATTATCCTCTCAACACACACAGTACACACACTAATGTATACCTAGCCTAATTGTATAACGAATCAACGTGAACATCGATGTCATCACAAGATCTAGATCCTTTTATTCTCTCTTAGTTATGGAAACAATAACGAAAGGCTTGACATTCGTTAAACCTAGGTTAACGAATCACCAAATATCCTTAACGAATGAGACAAAATCTCTTTCGTGACTTAAATAATCAGTAACAAACAATTAGGGTTTAGTAATGAATTAAATAATCAAATTAAAACCAATTAGGTTTTAAATTGCATACTTTAAAATACCCGATCAACCAAAGATCGGTAATGTTTAAATTAAACGGATTTTTACATTAAAAATCAACTGTTACCAGTTGAGAATACGTTAAGCACGATTAACTTAAAATTCGGGGCAACAAATTTTTTTTTTTGTTTAGGATTATTCGCTAGCTCGGTAAATCGAAAATATAGTGTAACATCCCGAAATTTCCAAAATGATATTAATTATATTACTTAATAATAGAGGGAAAGTATACTCGGGTTATCGGGAAATAAATAAATAGAGTAGGAGTTGGTATGGGTCGGGCTAGTGTTGGGTAATGGATATGGGTTATGGACTTGGGTTATGAAAGAAGGAAGGAGAGTCCATGGGCTTAAGCCCATGATCCCTAAATATAAATACCATTAACCACCATTTAATCCTCATTTCCATAGACACACACCCAAAACACACACAACCCGAACCAAGATCCGAAGGCGAAAACCCGAGCTTGTTGGTGCTGGAACGTCGTGACGGACCAAAACAACATCAAGGCTTAACCGGGTTCGTAGTTCGACTCGTTCAAGGTACGTTTATAGTTAGAAATCGTTCGTATAGGTTCGGTTTGATTTGAGAAATGATAGATCTGAGTTTGTATGGTAAAAACGAATCCAACAAAGCTAATCTTACTGAAAATGGTTAAGATTTGATGGGTTAATCGATTGATAAAAAAACCCGTAACCTATATGCCTAAATCGCACCATTAAACATCGATGTTAGGTTGATTTGATGGTTGGGGTTTGTATGCGCTGGTCAGACGATCCCGTGGGTACCTAAATCGAGTTATTTGGTTAAGAAACGAAGGTGATTAAGGGATTTAAGAACGAACAGTAGCTGCAGACGACAACTTCGCCTGCAAGCTAAGTTCGCCTGATGAACTTCGCCTGCAAGCCAAGTTCGCCTGATGAAAACTTCGCCTAAAGCCAAGTTCGCCTGATGAAAACTTCGCCTAAAGCCAAGTTCGCCTGATGACAACTTCGCCTAAAGCCAAGTTCGCCTGATGACAACTTCGCCTAAAGCCAAGTTCGCCTGATGACAACTTTGCCTAAAGCCAAGTTCGCCTGATGACAACTTCGCCTAAAGCCAAGTTCGCCTGATGACAACTTCGCCTAAAGCCAAGTTCGCCTAAGGTTTAACTTCGCCTAAAGCTAAGTTCGCCTAAGGTTTAACTTCGCCTAAAGTCAAGTTCGATTAGAGAATAGATTAAAATGATATGTAAAAGTAAGCTAATACTAGGCCACCAGATTAGATCAGGCGAGTATTGATACGTGTAACTTATACAGTCAGCCGAGCTCAGTTAAAGAAGGGATTTACAACTATCAGAGGAAGAAGCAGAGTTCAGGTGAGTTTCTAGGCCCATTCCTTGTTATGTTTTCGGGGCTGTGTGCATACTCGATGTGTTGTTAATACATTTATCCTACGTGATAAGTGTATGCCATATGTGATATATGTGATGGATATGAATGATTGCTTGTCGGTACGCGAACGATCTTCGGATATTGCGCGTACTGTCAGGTTAAAAATAAAGGTACGAATATTATATATAGAAGATGTATGAATATTACAAATGAATACTTGTCGGAGTGTGAACGATCTTCGGATATTGCACGTATCGACAAGGGGTATGGGTGTTAAATGAATGGTGTAAAGAATGCCTAGAATGTTTTTATGCTATAATGTAATTATTGTATATGTGAAGTATGTGTATACAGGTACACGAATGGTATGTGAGTTCTACGTTCGACATAGTAAGTTAGGATGGCAAATCCCTCTAGCTTCTGTCGGACATAGACTCGGCTGGTGATGGCGTAGTTAAGGACTGCGAGCCTTATACGTGATGTAGATGATAGATATAAACGTAGATAGAGACGGTAGGCCTTAAACGTGTTATAGGAGATAGACGCCAACGTAGATAAGGACGGCGGACCTTATACGTAACGTAGATAAGGACTGCGGACCTTATACGTAATATAGGTAGGCGTCAGCACAGGAAAGGACTGTGGACCTTATACGTGCTTTAGCATGGGGGAGGACTGCGGACCTCGTACGTGTTATGAATTAGGTTGCAACATAGGGAAGGATCGTGGACCTTGTACGTGTTGTGGATGTATGATGGTATAGGGAAGGATCGCGGACCTTGTACGTACCATGAATGGTGAACATAGGTAAGGACTGCGGACCTTTTACGTGTTCACGATCGTGAGTACAGGTATAGACGGCGGACTATGAACGTACTCTCGGTAGACTGAGGTTAGTGATTGTAGATATGTATGCATGTATGGTAGCAAGTATGTATGTAGAACAGAAGGGTAACTAGTGAAGTATGGATATGTATCTTCGGTTATGTATGTATGTGTTGTATTGTATGGCGTACGATTAACTAGAACTCACTCAGCGTAGCTGACTTTTAGTATGCACGCAGGTGAGCTGATTATAGAGTTAGCATGAGGATGGCACATGGCCTGGATTGAACGGCTGGCATCTGAAGAAAGAAGAAAAGATGTTTTAAATATAAAGTTTTGTGTTATGGTATCAAAGAAAAGATTTAATGTTTTGTAACAAATGATTGATGTTTTATATTCCGCGAAAAGTTTTAATAAACTCTGATTTGCAGAACTGTGTTTATGAGTAAATCCGACGCTAAAGTAGGGCTACCGGGTTCGGGGCCTTACAAGTTGGTATCAGAGCATAAGTTCGAGAGATTTAAGCATCCTACATGCTTAGACTCGAACAGAGAATGAGATTTAAAATGAGAGAGAAAGAAGATGCCAGTTCAAGATAGCCATGTGTCACTCAAGCAAGCTCAGTAAAGGTAAAGTGTATGGTAAATGGTGTATGTTAATGTTGGCTTATTTGCTAAATGAGGAATGAGTGCAGGTTAGGGATAGGAATAATTGATTGTTTGATTTGACTAACTGCTTAAGTAGAACCAGCACAAATAGACTCATAAAGGGAAGTGTATTTGACACGGAAAGCAACGTGATCAGCTAGTCACAGCTGGCCACTGTTATTACCTGTTAGCCTTGCTATCCTTGTACTAAAAAATTCCTTGAGTGATGACGTTTGTGTTTTCCCTTTTAGAATACTAATGGCTGGAGCTGGAGAATTTGTTGGAACTGGGGGTCGCACTGGACGTCGTGGCAGGCCTCGTCTGGTCCGGCAACCCTCGGTAGAAGAAGCTTCCCACACCGAAGATGAAGGAAGCACAGCTGGAGGAGACCAGAACAACAACGAAGAGGTTCAACTTAGCCCTGCAGTTCAAGCAGCCATTGTTCAAGCTGTAGTTGCTGCTGTGAAGAACCTGAATCCCGAAAGATCTGCGGGAAGCCGTGAACGAACTGCTGAA
Source organism: Bidens hawaiensis (assembly GCF_021521415.1). Lineage (NCBI taxonomy): Eukaryota > Viridiplantae > Streptophyta > Magnoliopsida > Asterales > Asteraceae > Bidens > Bidens hawaiensis. The sequence goes on from NW_027505235.1 coordinate 148,786, forward strand.
GGGGCAGGTGGTGATGGTAGGAAGGATGGGGAAGGAGAAAGAGAGGCCTCGAGTGAGGATAAGTCTGTGAAGGTCGATGACAGGAAAAGAGGCCAAGATGGGTGCAACTATAAATCCTTCAAAGGATGCGACCCGCCAAAGCTGACTGGGTTGGGAGACGCAATCGCTACTCTCCAATGGATAACCACTATGGACAAGATTATCCGCATTAGCGAATGCCGTCCCGACCAAGCTGTGGGTTATGCTACTCAGTCATTTGAGGAAGAAGCTATGTATTGGTGGGAAAGTGTGGAGCAGAGAAAGACTAGGGATGAGATAAAGGCGTTGAGATGGGACGATCTGAAAGAGTTGGTGATGAAGAAGTTTTGTGCAGATGCCGAGGTTGAAAGGACAGAGATGAAGTTCCTGAATTTAAAGGCCGGTACGATGACGCATCGTGAGTATACTACTGAATTCAACCGACTATCTAGGTTGGTGCCTGATATGGTTGACACTGAGGTCCAGATAATCAAATGTTATGTGAGGGGATTGCTACAAAAAGTCCGCATGTTAGTCAGGGCAAATAAACCTGCTACTTTTGACTCTGCTGTTGAACTTGCAGAAGTGGTTTACGCTGACCTGGCTGAGGACGATGTGGTGGTGGAGGAAAAGAAGGAGAAGAAATGGGCTACCTCTGCTAAGTGGTCTGGCGAGATGGTGACAACAACTGATGAGAGGAAGGCCAAGGTTGGGAACAAGGATGCATGTAAGACTGGGACAGACAGGTGCTATCGGTGTGGAAAGAGTGGGCATTACTCCCGAGAATGCCCTGATCGTCCAAAGTGCTTCAAATGCGGAAAAGCTGACCACATGGCTAGGGATTGCAAGGAATCAGGGGCGGGAGGTGCGAAAGGATAAAGACTTGGGGAAACTGCAGAGAGGAACACCTGATGAAGGAATAATTGCTTATGCAATGGTTTTATTAAGTTACTTTTGCTTAAGGACTTGTTTTGTGTTAAGGTTTAAAACTTATGTTTATCAGTGACGTGTAATATATTGAATTTGGTTATGAATGATTATTATGCTATGATGAAAGGTTGTTTTAGACAATAGTGTTAAAAGTACTAATCGAAGCCTTGGAAGGATGAGATGAGTCTTGGTACATCGAGGGTCTCATGGACGAGCTACCTTAAATAGCTAAAACACATGACCACCATTCGATGACTACAAGTCAGGAGTAAGAAGGATAACTCAGAAAGCAAAGACGATTCAATAAAGTGTGTAAATATAAGAAGTTTTCCTTTTATAGGGAATAAGTTAGGTTTCGGGGACGAAACCACTTTAAGGAGGGAAGACTTGTAACATCCCGAAATTTCCAAAATGATATTAATTATATTACTTAATAATAGAGGGAAAGTTTACTCGGGTTATCGGGAAATAAATAAATAGAGTAGGACTTGGTATGGGTCGGGCTAGTGTTGGGTAATGGATATGGGTTATGGACTTGGGTTATGAAAGAAGGAAGGAGAGTCCATGGGCTTAAGCCCATGATCCCTAAATATAAATACCATTAACCACCATTTAATCCTCATTTCCATACACACACACCCAAAACACACACAACCCGAACCAAGATCCGAAGGCGAAAACCCGAGCTTGTTGGTGCTGGAACGTCGTGACGGACCAAAACAACATCAAGGCTTAACCGGGTTCGTAGTTCGACTCGTTCAAGGTACGTTTATAGTTAGAAATCGTTCGTATAGGTTCGGTTTGATTTGAGAAATGATAGATCTGAGTTTGTATGGTAAAAACGAATCCAACAAAGCTAATCTTACTGAAAATGGTTAAGATTTGATGGGTTAATCGATTGATAAAAGAACCCGTAACCTATATGCCTAAATCGCACCCTTTAAACATCGATGTTAGGTCGATTTGATGGTTAGGGTTTGTAGGCGCTGGTCAGACGATCCCGTGGGTACCTAAATCGAGTTATTTGGTTAAGAAACGAAGGTGATTAAGGGATTTAAGAACGAACAGTAGCTGCAGACGACAACTTCGCCTGCAAGCTAAGTTCGCCTGATGAACTTCGCCTGCAAGCTAAGTTCGCCTGATGACAACTTCGCCTAAAGCTAAGTTCGCCTGATGAAAACTTCGCCTAAAGCCAAGTTCGCCTGATGACAACTTCGCCTAAAGCCAAGTTCGCCTGATGACAACTTCGCCTAAAGCCAAGTTCGCCTGATGACAACTTCGCCTAAAGCTAAGTTCGCCTAAGGTTTAACTTCGCCTAAAGCTAAGTTCGCCTAAGGTTTAACTTCGCCTAAAGTCAAGTTCGATTAGAGAATAGATTAAAATGATAAGTAAAAGTAAGCTAATACTAGGCCACCAGATTAGATCAGGCGAGTATTGATACGTGTAACTTATACAGTCAGCCGAGCTCAGTTAAAGAAGGGATTTACAACTATCAGAGGAAGAAGCAGAGTTCAGGTGAGTTTCTAGGCCCATTCCTTGTTATGTTTTTGGGGCTGTGTGCATACTCGATGTGTTGTTAATACATTTATCCTAAGTGATAAGTGTATGCCATATGTGATATATGTGATGGATATGAATGATTGCTTGTCGGTACGCGAACGATCTTCGGATATTGCGCGTACTGTCAGGTTAAAAATAAAGGTACGAATATTATATATAGAAGATGTATGAATATTACAAATGAATACTTGTCGGGGCGTGAACGATCTTCGGATATTGCACGTATCGACAAGGGGTATGGTTGTTAAATGAATGATGTAAAGAACGCCTAGAATGTTTTTATGCTATAATGTAATTATTGTATATGTGAAGTATGTGTATACAGGTACACGAATGGTATGTGAGTTCTACGTTCGACATAGTAAGTTAGGATGGCAAATCCCTCTAGCTTCTGTCGGACATAGACTCGGCTGGTGATGGCGTAGTTAAGGACTGCGAGCCTTATACGTGATGTAGATGATAGATATAAACGTAGATAGAGACGGTAGGCCTTAAACGTGTTATAGGAGATAGACGCCAACGTAGATAAGGACGGCGGACCTTATACGTAACGTAGATAAGAACTGCGGACCTTATACGTAATATAGGTAGGCGTCAGCACAGGAAAGGACTGTGGACCTTATACGTGCTTTAGCATGGGGGAGGACTGCGGACCTCGTACGTGCTATGAATTAGGTTGCAACATAGGGAAGGATCGTGGACCTTGTACGTGTTGTGGATGTATGATGGTATAGGGAAGGATCGCGGACCTTGTACGTACCATGAATGGTGAACATAGGTAAGGACTGCGGACCTTTTACGTGTTCACGATCGTGAGTACAGGTATAGACGGCGGACTATGAACGTACTCTCGGTAGACTGAGGTTAGTGATTGTAGATATGTATGCATGTATGGTAGCAAGTATGTATGTAGAACAGAAGGGTAACTAGTGAAGTATGGATATGTATCTTCGGTTATGTATGTATGTGTTGTATTGTATGGCGTACGATTAACTAGAACTCACTCAGCGTAGCTGACTTTTAGGATGCACGCAGTTGAGCTGATTATAGAGTTAGCATGAGGATGGCACATGGCCTGGATTGAACGGCTGGCATCTGAAGAAAGAAGAAAAGATGTTTTAAATATAAAGTTTTGTGTTATGGTATCAAAGAAAAGATTTAATGTTTTGTAACAAATGATTGATGTTTTATATTCCGCGAAAAGTTTTAATAAACTCTGATTTGCAGAACTGTGTTTATGAGTAAATCCGACGCTAAAGTAGGGCTACCGGGTTCGGGGCCTTACATATAGCAGAAAAGTAAAATATTTTTGTATTTTTAAAATTTTCAAATAAAAAGAAAAATCATAAATGCAAAGTAGTAAACACTATACTATAAAAGCAGTACATATTTTTGTGAATTCGAGCTGGGAATCATATTGATCAAAATTACCGTCCGTCACAGTTTTATTTTCAGCTTTTATTATGACTGATGTTAAGTTGATTATTGGTATTGTTGTCCACCTAAATATTCTAACAAATGTTTCAGAACTATCGGTGATATGTTTAATTGGTTCAATTAGGCACGAATATAAGAAATTTTCAGCTCTAATCTTGATTCAAGCTTAATTTGATTTTCTCCAAATCACCCTAACTTGACTTAAACCTAATAATCAATTTGATTGAAAATGAGTGATTTTAAGCAACATAGTCCGTAATCCCCACAATAATACATACCCCCGTTATCAAGCAATACCCTATGGTTCGTTTCCATGGATGAGTATGCACGATTTCATCTGTTGGTTTGCAGTCATTGTGTCCCTTGTGGTCCGTTTCTTAATGGTAATAAGACGCGAGCAAGGGGACAATGTATGACTCACAGCGTGGTTTGATCAAGTCTGTAATTCATTTTTTACATAAAGTACATTTTGCGATCAAGTTTAGAGACTTAAGCAGTTACACTGCGGGTTCGCTTTTTAAGCATGTTTTAATATTCATCGAGATGAATACCAGATGTAAAACCGCATAAAGACCCAATGGAGTCAGGAACCTTAAAGCATCCCATCAATACAGGATTTATGGTCATAAAACCTTACATCATTGAAGCGTTAACCACCAACTAGTAGCTTTTTCTTAAAAATTGTTTTTCAAATTGATTAGAAGGCTTGAGTATGACCAGATTATTACATTTCTGCCATCATTATCAAGACTTTTTCTAGAACCAATAAATTTCGGCAATTTAGGTTTATATCACTTACTAGTTCTTACTTGTTTGCCAAAAGACCTACCAATACATAAATTCAATTAAGCATACAGTCTTTTATTACTTACTTTTTACTGAACTTGGGATCAAATGACTAATGTATTATCATTTTTCCTTTTTGCTCGAGAACTCATTTTGAGGAGCATTTTTTCAATGTTTTTGTATTTTTCGATATTTGAATTTTTTGGAGTTTTTAATTTTTCTATACAAACTGAAAACCACAATATTTTTGTATTTTTATATATATTTTCCCCCCCTAAAAATGACAAACAAAACAAAAACTTAAAAAAATGAAAATAAATGATTCAACCGAGCTGTTGAATATCTGTTAATCTTTTTAAACCATTTATACCCAGCAAGTATTGAAAACGTGTTTTATCAAATGCCTTGGTATAAAGGTCATCCTTTTGAAAATCCGTATGTATTTTTTCAAGATTAATTAGTTTCTTTTCAAAGCAATTACGTATAAAGTGATAACGGATTTCAATGTGTTTAGTTTTCGAATGTTGAACCGGATTTTTGTTGATAGAAATAGCGGCTGTATTGTCAATGTAAATAGGAGTATTAAGAAACTTCAAACCGTAATCCCGCAGATGTTGCTGGATTCGGAGAACCTGTGAACAGCAACTCGAGGCCGCCACATACTCCGCTTCTGCTGTTGAAGTTGAGACCGTTGTCTGCTTCTTATACTGCCAGGAAACAAGCCGGTTTCCAAAGAATTGACAACCCGCTATTGTAGACTTGAAATTGATCTTGCAACCTCCCCGTGAGATCAAACATATAAGATACACTTAACTGCCGCCAGATGAGTCACTCGGGGACTCAATTGATACCTGGCACATAAACAAACAGCAAACATTATATCAGGACGAGATACAGTCCAATACATAAGAGATCCAATCATAGCTTGATACAGGGTTGGATCAACGATATCCTCCAATTCATCCGGTGATAAATTGTGACCCACGGGAAGAGGTGTCGAAGGGATTTTGCCGTCAGATATCTTGAATCGGCTCAAGACATCGTTCACATATTTGGTTTGATGGATGAAGATCCCGGAATCAGACTGATGAACTTGCAATCCCAAGAAGAAGCTCACCTCCCCCATCGAACTCATCTCGAATTTGATTTGCATCGTCTTCTCGAAATCTTTCCACAAGCTGTCGTTTGTCGAACCAAAGATAATATCGTCTACATAGATTTGGACGAGGAGCAGATCATCACCAACATTCTTGAAGAATAATGTACAGTCCACAGTACCCCTCTTGAAGCCACTATCAATCAAATGGTCAGCAAACATGTTGTACTAGGCTCTCGGGGACTGATGTAAACCATAAAGAGCTTTGTTTAAACGATAAACACACTCAGGATAGCCTGGATCCTCAAAGCCGGGAGGCTGCTTCACATACACTTATTCATGAATCTCGCCATTTAAGAATGCCAATTTAACATCCATTTGATACACTTTAAAGTTGTTGTAGGCTGCATAGGCAAGAAAAATATGTATAGCTTCCAGTCGTGCCACAGGAGCATATACTTCAGTGTAATCAATTCCTTCTTGTTGATTGTAACCCAGTACGACCAATCGTGCCTTATTTCTAACGATTACCCCACGGTCATCCTTTTTGCACTTAAAAAACCATTTAGTCGGTATCGCCTTCTTAACACGATCAGGTTTGTCAATTAGATCCCATACACCCAGTCGGACAAAATGTTGCAACTCCTCCTGCATAGCTCAAGCCAAGATGGTTCCTTGAGTGCCATTGTGACATTTGTCGGTTCAATCTGAGATAAAAAGCAGATGTATCGTGCAATATTTAGAATCCTCGATGAGTGCAAATTCGCATAAGCACACAAAATCGGATCATCCGTAGGAGATAAGTTACACTCAACCTTAGATAAAAAGCAGGTGTATCTGAGATAAAAATTCAATCTGAGATAAAAAGCAGGTGTATCATGCAATATTTAGAATCCCCGATGAGTGCAAATTCTCATAAGCACACAAAATCAGATCATCTGTAGGAGATAAGTTACACTCAACAACATCGTCACATACATTAGCTAATTGATTTCTCGTGCGAACACAATCGTTCACATCCACGATTATCTGTTCCTGCGGATGGTTTGTGTGAATCCTTAAAGAAGGATTCGCAGGCACAGATACATTATCACCCAGATTGGTGATATTTTCCTCAACTGTGTCTAACGAGACACTTGAAGACACACCTTCAACAAAAATTGGCTCGCTTGTTTCTTGAGCCTCATCCAAAGGAATTGAAGACGAATCAACAAAATCAGCATCATCGGAAGATTCAGAAACAACATGAGATGTCTCTGATACGTTAGGAGAGTCATTTACATCAATGACCGAAGAACTTGGAATAGAAAGACATCGTTCTTCCAAATAAGATTGAATAAAATCTTCAGGTATCTCCCCAACCGTTGGTGTAAATGAATTAAATAACCCATTATAATCAAACATCCAATCAGGGCATGTACCGGTTGGAGGTGTAGTGTAGCTCTGACAGTCTACGTGATACCATTCTTCTACACATCCCGAAGAGATATTGAATATACACTTCTTAGGAGAATTATATCCTAAAAAGTAACCCTCGAATGCCTTTTCATCAAACTTCCCGGCATCTCTCTTCAATGCAGTACATAGACACCCGAATGGTTCCAAATACTTTAAATTGGGTTTACGGTTATTAAGAAGTTCATAACTTGTTTTCTTCAACTTCTTTACCGTTAGGACGCGATTCAACGTATAACATGCCGTATTCAAAGCTTCGTTCCGGAATTGAACAGGAAACTTAGAATCAACAAGCATTGTTCTAGCAGCTTCAATCAACGTCTGATTCTTCCATTCAGACACACCGTTCTGTTGAGGAACATACGGTGCACTGAATTCCTGATGTATTCCTTTCTGAATACAGAAGAAATCCAGAACATTGTTTCTAAATTTCGTCCCATTATCACTCCAAATACATCTCACTTTCAGTTTGTAAAGTGATTCGATCTTTGTAATAAGGTTCTGAATTAAAACAGGTGTCTGATCTTTCGAACCCATAAATAAAACCCATGAATATCTTGAGAAGTCATTGGTGACGACCAAGCAGTACAAATCACATGCAATACTGGCACGATTCACTGGACCAAATAAATCCATATGAAGTCGTTCCAGTGGCGTAACAATCGAGTTAATCAAATTGCATGGGTGTGACATCTTTTTCTATTTCCCCTTCTTGCAAGCAACGCAATGATCATTTAACCGAAAATGCTTAATGGTCGCCCCATCCACCAGATCGTTTGAAATAAGGTAATTCATCTTGCGTGTGTGGATGTGTCCCATGCGTCAATGCCATAGAATCGAGTCTCTCTCCGTAGCTTTGGAGACAAAACACTTTTATATGGGTGAAACGTTTTCATTAACGCTCATGTCTAGGAGATAAATATCATTTGATCGAGGTGATCGTGTGACAACCATTTCTTCAGGAATCGTGTATCCCGGTTGAAGGATAACACATTCCTTATCTGTGAAAATCGTGGTATGTTTCTTATCACAAATCTGTGATACACTCAACAGATTACGATCCACTTTTTTACAATAATTAACCTTCTCAAGCGTAACTGTTCCGTTTGATACTTCTCCTTCTTTAGTAATCATCCTACCGTTATTACCAGCAAACGCCACATAACCTCCCTGAATATCTCTAACGTTGTTAAGAAGATCAAGGTTGCCGGTGACATATCGAAAACATCCACTGTCCAGTATCCACTTGTGACTTGCTCCTGTCCTGGATGAACTCTGCACAAAATGTAAAATGATTAGTTCAAAAAGGCAGCCCAAGCCTCAGTCTTTGGCTCTCCTTTTGAGATTTTCGGAGATAAATTGAAGGTTTTCTTGGTTTTCTTCTTTAGGTAGCCATCACGTATTATTCCCGAATCAGTGTGTTTACAAATCGGTTGAGCACGATCAACAGATTTGTTAATTACATTAGGTGTTTCAACCCGAACCACTTTCCTCGGGTTGACATTTGAATACAATATAAAACTTTCATCAAATTGACTTTCTTTCAATTTATGATTCATTTCAGTCTTTTGAGTTGACGATGATTTGATATTGTCAGCCTTTGCTTTGCACTTCTTCGAGACATGACTAGGTTCACCACATTTAAAACATAAACGAGTATCTAATGATTTTTGGGGTAAAACACTTGGTTTGTTATTATGCAAAGGTTGGGGAATATCAACATTAGATTTTTTAGAAGTTACTGTCTTTGAAACTTCATGTTTTAATCCCTTTTTATTTTTATAAAATTCAAGATTGGTGGAATTCGATGAATCCTCCATTCCTGATGATTTCACAAATTTTATAGGGTTAAACATTTTTGCAATAGGATTCACTTGAACATTCTTTGATTTTGATTTGTTAAATTTTTGTTCAAGTTCAGTAACCTCTGAAGTATAATCTTGAAAGATACTTTCAATCATTTCAGGCTTCAGAAGATTCAACGGAACTTCCTTATCCGAAAATACTTTAGAATCCTTTTAACTTAAAAACCTTCCCATTTGAAGGATTGATGAACCTCATCAACTCCTCATTAGAAACTGACAGCTTGTCTAATTTCTGTACTTTAGAAGATACCTTAGGAGTTTTCAATGAATCACCCAAGGCTTTGAACCATATACTGCTTGGTCAAACTCCTCGGGTTCACAGAGAATGTTATTGTCAGAAGGAATGTTATCATTTTTGACAATCACATCTGGTTCAGTTAATTCCTCAATTGAACCGTCCAATTCATTTGTAGTAAAAACTGATTTACTCTTAATATGAATCGGTTCTTGAGTTGGTTTAGTTGTTGCAACATTTTCAGATTCAACAACAGGCACTACTGGACCTATAGATTGCTCTACCACAGGAATATTGCTATAATATCCTTTAAAAGGAGGAGGGATCTCAACATAACCCAATCCTTATTTTCCATTTTTCTTGTGATTATTATTAACTTCAATAATCTTGTTTAACAGAAATGAGGAATCACGAAATTTTCCAAGCTTATTTTTTAATTCCAAAATCTCATTTTCTAAGTTGGAAATGCAGGTTCGGAATCTGAGAATCTCCTTGAAATGTTGTTCAACAACTACAATCTTACAATTAACCTCAGCTTTCAGGTCATGATTGCTAACAGACAAATTTTTTATTTTCTGTGTCGATTGCTCCAATAACTTGGATTTTTGTCTGTAGCATTCATTTACCATGGCACGCTCTTTTGTGAGAGTAGTGTTCTGTTGTAAAACTGACTCAAGTTTGACTGTGAGTTCAATACACTCAGCACACTTAGTCACAACTTGTGAAGTTATTGTTTCTTTTGATTCATTCACAGATACATTAATTGAAGATTTAGAACATACCTCTTCAATCTTTGTCATACATGCAAAGGATTCAGTTTGTTCAGCTGCTGAATGATTCGAATCAGTTTCCGAATCAGATGTATCACTTTTTTCTGATAGATTATCACCACTTGCATCTTCAAACTTTTCAACTAGTTCAACTAAAGCAAGGTTGGCTTGATTTCCCAATAGTCGTTGAGACCAGTCCACACCGTCATTGGCAACAAGAGCTTGAGAGTTGGTCGGCTTATTCTGGTCACCATCTGATGAACTCTTCTAATTCTGATCATTTCCTGACGAGTTATTTCCCGAAGTTCTCTCAGAATTACGTGGACCCGAGTATTCCTTTCACGGTTTATCACATTCTTTTGCGAAATGACCAAAAACTCCACAATTATAGCATTTGACCTTCGGTTTGTCAAAACCAACTCGCTTGTTCAAAGTTGGTAGATCTTTTCCCGCTCGTTGCATCAATCTTTTCACTTTCCTGACAATCGTAGCCTATTCCACCTAAGTTCCATCAACTCAAGATCATCGAGATCAATTTGGTCATAATCTTCATCAGTTAATTCACTGGTAGCAATCTTAATCCCAACGAGTTGTTCGTAAGATGTTATGAATGCGCAAACAACAGCAAATTGCTGCTTAGTTTCTTGAAGATTTACATTAGGCAACGAGCTTGATGGACTTGCACTTGAACCAGCACTAGCACCAGATGCCATGAAGCATACATTAGGGGAACTATTACCATTAGCAGACTCTTCTGTCGATGTTTGTGAGAAGAATGCGGTGATTGGGACTGAACTGGAAGAATTATTAGCAGGTAATGAACCACCATACAGCGAAGGATTTTGATTCTGATTGTCCTTCAAAGAAGTTTGGCATTTCAAGTCAAATTCTCTTTCTTCTATCTTGTTAATGAATTGCTCAGCAGTGAGTTGATCATTTCTAAAATAACCATTCTCCTTTAATACCAGTAAGAAAGTAGAATATGAAGGTGGTAAAGCATTCTTCAAGGTGTCAATCTTGTCCACCTCAGTCAGTTCAAGATTCACCGTAGTCATTTCCACAACTAAATGACAGAAACGACTTATCATCTCTTCAAAGGTCTCGTTTTTCAGCAAAGTAAAATTTCAAAACTGAAATTTCACTAGTCTTTTTACTCTCGAGTGTGTTTCCCAAGCTTCTAGTCTTCAAAGTTGCAAATAGAGACGCACAAGTCTATATTGTGCTATACTGATGAAAGATTTGCTCGGGCAATGCCATCGTGAGAGTAGAGTAGGCTTTGGTCTCACTCTCAAAGTCTTTAATCTCTTGAGCTTCATAATGCTCATGATCTTTTGCAGTCCAACCAAGTGTATCACTGCCTACAAGAGGTGCCTTGTAAAATACATCAAGAAAACGTACACTACTTGGATGTATCGAACCCAAATGAACACGAAACCTCGGTTCCCAACGAGCAAACTCAGACAGCTTCAGGAGTTTTGGATACTTGTTATGATTTCCAATTTCGTTGTCCCTAGTCAGAATTTGCTCCATTAACGCATTCTGGGATGCTAACGCATAATACGTGGCATTTTGAGAAGCCATGTTAACACAAGTTTGAATAGTCAGGGACTAAACTTGTCAAATCTTAAAAATTATGTTTGCCGTTCAAATGAATGAGAGAACACGAATAAGAACAGTAAGAATGTGATTGATCTAACGAAAGTGAGTGCAAAATAGTAACGAATGGAAAGGGTAACGAATGAGATAGGAAAGAGTAACAAATGTGAAATGAATGTCACTTGAGCGAATGTGAAATAGTAACGAATGTGAATCAATCCATCACACGAATATGAAGTTTAAAAGAATAACGAATAGTGATTGGATGTCTTAGCGAATGACAGTTAACAAATGAGAAATATAACGTATGTAGTTAACGAATGGTGAAGCGAATGTGACTTGAACGTATGTGTAGACGAATGTAGGTTGTAACGAATGATCAGTTGAAAAATAACGAATCAGTTGGAACGAATGTGAAACGAATGAGATTGAATGAATGATCAGTTACATGGTAACGAATGATTGATTAACGAATCAATCTTTAAACAGTTGACGAATCAGCCTTTATATCTTCAAACATTCAAATCTTAGTCCATACTTGTCTGAAATCAACAAAACCTATATCAATCTGCTCGGAATTTGAATTCGAACCTCAATATGCTAGTCCGTAATCACAAACATCCACCCATACACTCAATTAATCAATTCGTCTGTCAATCGTTAACCGCCATTAATGTCCAAACCAAATTCTATCAATGAACTTATCAATTCAACTCAATCCGAACTCAAATCTTCATAATCAGTTCCAATTACCTTATGAGCACACCTATATCAGTTCAATTACTATTAATAAGTAACCTCTGTTTCACCGGAACTTAACTAAACACCGATTCTTATCAATTCATAACGAATACTATCAAATCAGTGATGAAATCATACAATTAAACACTGAAACAACACGAAGATCAAATCAAATGGCTTTGATACCACTTAAGAGAGCCTGATATGGATCTAGATCTAGGATAACATCGTGTTGTTCGTTGATTAGGTATACGATTAGATTGATTACAGTTGTGTATGTGTACTGTGTGTGTTGAGAGGATATTTTGACAGAGTAACGACTCAGGAGGATAAAAATAATAGAACTGCTTACATTAACAATAACTTTACAGGTATATATAGGGGATGATCACATTTGTTAAGTTAATACTTAACGAATGTGTCATTCGTTACATTAAAACCATACGAATGAGTCTTTCATTCGTTATACATTATAATCAGCGATGGCCCCACATTCGTTATCTCATTCGTTAATCTTGGTTAACGAATGAGATAACGATTCTTATCAATTCATAACAAATACTATCACATTCGTTATCTCATTCGTTAATCTTCATTAACCAAGATTAACGAATGAGATAACGAATGTGGGGCCGTTCGCTGATTATAATGTATAACGAATGAAAGACTCACTCGTATGGTTTTAATATAACGAATGACACATTCGTTAAGTATTAACTCAATTAATGTGATCATCCCCTATATATACCTTTAAAGTTATTGTTAATGTAAGCAGTTCTATTATTTTTATCCTCCTGAGTCGTTACTCTGTCATAATATCCTCTCAACATACACAGTACACACACAACTGTAATCAATCTAATCGTATACCTAATCAACGAACAACACGATGTTATCCTAGATCTAGATCCATATCAGGCTCTCTCAGTTTGCCCCCCCCCCGGGCACATTTGCCTTGTTTTGCATGCCCCAACGTGAATTCCCTAGTCAAAGTTTATTTCAGGTTCGGTTTGCGAGAAAAATATATCGGGTGCGACAAACAGCGCGAAAACGCGCGTTTTTCAGCCAATTTTTTGTCAATTTAGAAAAACATACTTTTTTGGATGTAAAAATCCAAAATACTTTCACGGATCGCTTAGAACATCTCAAATGAGGGTTTTGTAGATCTTTTTTGGCTTAACGGATGATACAATGCTTGTTTTGGAATTAACTTTCGTGTTTAAAGTCATAGCGGGTAGTTAAACGAGTATGTTTTCGTTTAACTGGTTTGCTATTGTACTAAAGCCATAACATCAATATGTTAGCTTATAATAAACGTATATCACTTATAGATGCCCCCCTGGGATATCCAGGTTATAACCAGACCCGTTTGGTTATTTGTTTGTTCGTTACGCAATAAGCCATTAAACGCTTATTCGATTTGTGAATACTGTGGTTTATCCGGTTTTGTCACGAATTTCACCATAATCTGTCTAAGGTAGGGGTGTTACACATGTACCTTTAAGAATTCATGAATTTTTTCTTTCCACATGAAGAATTTGCAATCTTCATTCTACTCATAAATCAGTTCAACCCAATCAAATTTGTAATTGAAAGCAAATCATGATAATTAATAATCATACTTACCAGCCATAAAGGACAACCATAAAATTCATCCCCGTGTCTAACACTCCTAAGTCCAACAACCATTGGAATGCAAGGATATCATGATTGCAGTAGACATTTCCTTCGAAATCAAGTTTAAACTTTTTAGGGTTTTTCTTACCACGAGATGAAGAAGTAGAGGATGAGCTCAATTCTATCGATTAATTATGTTATTAGGGTTTATTTGATCGATTTGGTATGTAGGGTTCTTCAATTCATGTAAGTAAAAGAGGTAGAGTGAGTTTTTGTTTGTTTTATATTAAAAGATTCAGATGGCCATGTAATTTTTTTTTGATATCTAGATGGGCCAAGTCAGAAAAATACTAATGGAGTTAACATCCGTTAGTTGCGGTCTACTAAAAAAAATATCTCTTTAGTTGGGACCGCCACTAGTCAAGTTGGAACGGTTATTTGCCAATAGGGCATAGTTGAAATTATTTAAAACCAATAAACCTTTAATAAATATGTAAAAAGTTATAAAACCACCCTCATATGCCTTACACATAACCAGATTAACAAGAAATATTATCTAAATTAAAATCAAATGACATGATAGATACTTTAAACATGAAACGTGTTTTCTGGCATTTCTATTTCTAAAGGTAAAGTTAATAGACATTTTAACTTTCTTGATCCTGTACGTAGCTATAAATATATTTGAAGCAGGGATTATATTGAGCAACAGGAAGATTTGGAAGGGTTAAATATTAAAGTGAGTGAAACTCGTTATCCTTATCTCTAAACGGACTCAAAACAATCAGCTAAAACGATGCTGTCGTCATCATCATCCGCGCCGTCATGGTCTGTTGTCGTCTTCGGTTTCACTAGCCTCCTCCGCAGTGACGGATTTAGAATTTTTTTTTATCTGGTTCGCTATTTTAAGATGCTCTAAATATATAAGAACGCGTATAAAAAAATTGGGTCGGGTTGACGATTCGGATTGGTTTAACGGTTCGGGTCAAGTAAATGCTCCACTACGGTTCGAAAAACACCTGGTTCGCTAAAAAAGTCGCTATTAAATGCTCCACTACGGTTCGAAAAACACCTGGTTCGCTTGACCCGGTACTCATTGGAATAAATCCGTCCCTGCTCCTCCGACAACCTCCTCCACCGCAATAGTTACCGCATAACCACCAACCCTCCTAGGTTGTTCCAAGTGCGATGTGCAATAAGGTCATCAGTGGCTGCTGCTGAACCAAAGAAGAAGAGAATATGGAAGCAAGGGGAGTACCCTGGTGACGTGGATAATAATAATATTAATAAGAGAAGAACACCGATTAAGAACATTAAGAAGAAGCTGGATCGGAAGAGTGATTTGAATCCGTGGGTTAATACTGTTACTCAGGCATTATCGGATGCTATTGACACTAAGTAGTGGTTAAGAGCCCTTGATGTACTTGTAATATTAATTAACATTGTTTTTTATGATATGGGGTAGATGGGTGATATGGCATTGCATTAATTAATTGAGATAATTATGGGTTGGTGTCTTGTTTATCAAGTTGAGCCCTTAACTTGGTTAACGCGGAATAAATTACTTGGTGAATAAGTCGAGCCAATGACTTTGGCAATGAGGAATTTATTACTTAATTAATTATTTAGATTTATTTTTACTAATTAGTATTTAAATATGATTGGGTTTGTATTCTAGTCTAATTAGGTTTTCAAGTTTGAATTACTATATATACATGAGCTTGTGGGCTATATCATTGTGATTGTAATTTTTCGAGTTAATAAGTAATTGCTAAGATCGAGCTTATGATGTACTCTTTTGTTTGGTGTTTAATCGATCCTGATTTCCAATTTCAATTGGTATCAGAGCTCGGTTTTCCAGAAGCACGAGTTCTTTAGTTTGTCTCAAGACCTACGACAAGGTTTTGGTCCAATATATGACAATTGTTGCCCTGTCGTAAGGCCCGAATGACAGATGTTTGGTGTATCTATAGCAACACCCTTCTCTTTTTCTAATTAATAACCATGTGATTCACAGACACTGTCATTAACCTGCTAACCAATGGATCTATTATCAGTGTTGTACCTTGATGGCTTTTAAAAAGTTATCCATGTTAGCGTTTTTCACTAACATAATTTTTTTTTCTCATTATAACAAGATTAATTAATATACTAAAATTTTGGTTGATAGATTTCTGTATAGATTTTTTTTTTTTTTTGTTTTTTTTTTGTGTGTAAATAGATGAAGTGTGTTATATTTTTTATACTATTGTTTTTGTAATGAGATTATTTATTTGTAAAACCTGAAAAAGGGTGCCTTAAGAACAATGTATACAAAACTTAAAAATGAATCAATCTTGTTATACAACCAACCAGATTTTATTTCTTGTATCAGGTATTCAAGATGCTAAAGGGGCAGCCATTTTATCAACCAAAAGAAGGAACCTACATGAAGCTAATTGTCCTAGTGGGCAGGTGCGGTCAACCACAACACGCTCGCAACCTTTTCAACTCCATGATCGAAGAGGGACTCGAACCAACCGCCCAAATCTACACAGCGTTACTTGCTGCATACTGCAGAAGTAACCTCATTGACGAGGCGTTCAAAGTTTTAGAACAAATGAAGAAGCTTCCATTATGCCAACCAGATGTTTACACTTTCAGCATACTCATCAAAGCCTGCGTTGACGCCTCACGTTTTGACCTTGTTGAATCTTTGTACCAAGAAATGGATGAAAGATCTGTAACTCCAAACACGGTCACCCAAAACACGGTCCTTGCAGGTTATGGAAAAGCGGGTAAGTTTGATTTAATGGAGAAAGTGCTTCTCGGGATGCTCGATAGCACATCTTCCAAACCCGATGTGTGGACGATGAACACGATCCTTAGCTTGTTTGGTAACATGGGTCAAGTTGAAACGATGGAAAGATGGTATGAAAAGTTTAGAAACTTTGGGATCGAGCCGGAAACGCGCACGTTTAATATATTAATAGGCGCATACGGGAAGAAAAAGATGTATGATAAGATGTCGACGGTGATGGAGTACATGAGAAAGCTTTCGTTTCCATGGACCACGTCTACTTATAATAATGTGATCGAGGCGTTTTCGGATGTGGGCGATGCAAAGAATATGGAGTACACGTTCAACCAGATGCGGGCCGAGGGTATGCGGGCCGACACGAAAACGTTTTGTTGTTTGATTAGAGGGTATGCGAACGCGGGGCTTTTTCATAAAGTGATAAGCATGGTTGAACTAGCTGGGAGATTGGAGATACCCGAGAACACGTCGTTTCATAACGCGGTGATTTATGCGTGCGCGAAGGCGGATGATTTGATGGAGATGGAGAGGGTTTATAGGAGGATGAAGGATAAGCAGTGTAGGGCTGATGCAACCACTTTTGCTATTATGGTTGAGGCTTATAAAAAGGTAGGAATGAATGACAAAGTGTTTGATTTGGAACAAGAACAAGAACAAGAACAAGAAATGTTGTTGAGTGTTACCTAGTATTTACTCATGGTTTTTGTCAGAGGTTAGATAATAGTTAGTTTTTGTAAGGGTGGGCATGCTGCATATATGCATGCAGTAATTATAAATCTCTTACATGTATAAGTGTTGCTTTTATTTTTTGTTTATTTATCTTCACTTATAAACTATAGTTTATAAAAAGTTGATTACTCAGATGATCTATGTGGTTTGAGACTTTCTTTGGGGTTTGAGGTTAACTTTTGTTAAGTTTTATACAGATTCTTAAACCCAAATCAATAATTCAACTTAATCATAAATAGAAAAAACAAGGATCAAAAGATCAAATAAAAAATTCAGATCTAAGTTACTTTGTTTTTAAAATTTCAAATTTTTGAAATAAGTAAACAGTTTATAACTTTTATTTTTCAATTACCAAGAGTATTTTGGTTATTCAACCTACGTTAACAGAAAACTTAACGGAAGTTTTCTTAGACCCTCAAAACTACTCCAAAGGTGTGTTACTTTGCCTGAACCATACGGACTATTATGTAATTAGCTCTTTCATGTATAAAATATAACGTAGAAGTGTACACGGTAGGGATGACTGATGAGCAAATGGTACTGGTACCAAATCAGGTACTTTCGGCACCCACCTTTTGAGGCTTCGTGATTGATGTGGTACCGGTACTTTAGCGATTTTTTTTCTCTGATACCGGTACCGTACCAAACATTTTTTGTACCGGTACCAGTATCCATTTTTACGAACTTTGGTATCGGTATTTTTAATTATGATATCAATACTAATAACCGGGCTCTATTTAGGTAAAGCTATAATTGAAAATTGAAAATTGAAAAGCAGACTGTGTGCAAAATAAAGTTCCAAGCTATAGTTATGAATCAGGCACAATGCTCCCTAAAATAGAATACTTTCTCATCCATAAGAAAAGATTTTATTCGAATTTGGGTGCTTCAAAACAACTTGACAACTATATAATATTCATTCATGAAGTTTAATTAATAGGACCCCTTTCAAGTTAAAAGTGAGAGAAACCGATTTTTTAAGAAATAGATGCAAACTTTTGCCTTTTTTAATAGAGTACATCACTATCAGTAAGTGATAAATCGTCTTCGAGATTTGCTCAAATATACGATTTTCATCCAAATAGTTTGTTTCTCGCAACTGAGCCATTGAGGTTTTCAATTTATTATCAATATCGCCCAAATCACTAACTCCATTAGTTTTTCAGTGTTAAGTCAAAGGCATTTTAGTCGTACTCTTTTTAATATGTTCTATATAAGTTAAACGAAAATCACATATTTCAGCAAACTTCAAGGACGATTTTAGCAGTTTACTCTTTTTAATATGCTCTATAAGTTGGTTACTTTCTCAAACAACAAATCCTCTTTCTTTCGACTTACTAAACTTTCTATTTTGATAGCTAAAGTTTAAAAAACAATTTTAAACATTCAACCATACCGCTAAAATTGCTTGCTTTAAATATGTGCCACCTATGTTTTACGTCTTTATACTTCGGCACAAGACTTTCAGCCTCATAAATTTAGTCACGGTACTTTTACAATTTTACAAATTTCACAAAATTTTTAGTTTTTTAACTTTAGTCACAACTTTTAGACTTTTACAAATTTGTCACAAATAGCCTTTTTAACTTTTAACTCTATTACTTTTCTATTTTCAACTTTGGTTACAAAACATTTTTTATAATACTGTAATGAACCGAATCGACACAGACTGAGTTACTGTCGCTTCACTGCTGCAATGTGTCGGTTAAAGCAGCTACGTAGAAGGGGGGGGGAGGTGGATCTTTGGGGTTTTCAGTGAAGTAACGACATGGGCGTTAGGGTTCTTTTGTAAATTGAGTTCGAACCTTAGCAACTTTAGGAGTTCTCTAACTTGTGTATTTTAATCCTAAGACGCTAATATAATACAAAAAATATAATAAAAGAAAAACATAACAAAACATATAGGAAAACAAAAAATGTTTATAATATGTCGTACATTTGATAAAACCAAACCTCAATTCAACAAGCAAAAGATCAAGGTTAATAGAAGCCTCAAGGTTGATCCATGGTGCTTTAATTGATGTAGTTTATCAAAATCCTTGATTTATTATTCAAACCCTACTTCAACAAATTTTATTTATATAAAGTACTTCAAAAAAATAAAAATAAGAAAACTTAAATTCCAAAACTCAAACATCACTCTAATAGAGTTGGTTTCATTCGTAACTACATAAAAAGAAAAAGATATAATAACTTCTATTAACCAATTATATTATTTTAATTATTTATTTGCTTTATAATTTATATATTATGTAAAACCTAATTTTCCATAATTGTAATAATAAGTTTACATAAAATAAGTGGTAAAACTGCCATCAAATAATATGAATACATTAACAAAATATTTGTTTGTTAAAAGTTCTTAAAGTTTGTAAATTATCATTATTTTTTTAACGACAAATTAGTTAAATTACAATAAGTTAGCAACTAATAAATTTGGTTCGAGCCTTATTAAATCAAATCGAATTAATTCAACCCACATTCCTGACGGACATGAATTAAATTCTTTTTAATTAGATTTTCTAAAATAATATAACGTTTTTTTATAGTAACAACAATTTTATTATTTTTTTGTCTTTTTCATAATGGCTATATTTTATTGAATGCAATTCTATTTGTATTTATCTTTATTTTATAACCTTATTTGTTAAATAAATTTCATATAAATATTAAAATTAAAAATATAAAAGTATTGGTGACGTGGAAATTATGAATTTGTTTGTATGAAGAATGAATTTGTTTTATTATTATAGGTAAAAGAATATTTATGAAAAGAACGAATAAAAAGCTAATGTGGCATATTTACCAAAAATTGTCCTGCGGCCGTCTAAAGGAAATAGAATAATACTTAATAATATTTTTCATGTAAAAAAGGTCCAAGAAAGTCACAGTAAACGACCTTGAAAGCGGTATCCACCTGTCTGTCAGTCTGTCTAAATACTACCAAAAGCATTTCTTCCGGTCCACTCTTACATGACAATGGCCCCCAGGTAGAGCTTTGTGCTTCACGCCTTGCTGGCAGATGGTTGAGTTAATATAATACAAAAAATATAATAAAAGAAAAACATAACAAAACATATAGGAAAACAATAAATGTTTATAATATGTCGTACATTTGATAAAACCAAACCTCAATTCAACAAGCAAAAGATCAAGGTTAATAGAAGCCTCAAGGTTGATCCATGGTGCTTTAATTGATGTAGTTTATCAAAATCTTTGATTTATTATTCAAACCCTACTTCAACAAATTTTATTTATATAAAGTACTTCAAAAAAATAAAAATAAGAAAACTTAAATTCGAAAACTCAAACATCACTCTAATAGAGTTGGTTTCATTCGTAACTCCATAAAAAGAAAAAGATATAATAACTTCTATCAACCAATTATTTTATTTTAATTATTTATTTGCTTTATATTTTATATATTATGTAAAAGCTAATTTTCCATAATTGTAATTATAAGTTTACATAAAATAAGTGGTAAAACTACCATCAAATAATATGAATACATTAACAAAATATTTGTTTGTTCTTAAAGATTGTAAATTATCATTATTTTTTTAACGACAAATTAGTTAAATTACAATAAGTTAGCAACTAATAAATTCGGTTCGAGCCTTATTAAATCAAATCGAATTAATTCAACCCACATTCCTGACGGACATGAATTAAATTCTTTTTAATTAGATTTTCTAAAATAATATAACGTTTTTTTATAGTAACAACAATTTTATTATTTTTTTGTCTTTTTCATAACGGCTATATTTTATTGAATGCAATTCTATTTGTATTTATCTTTATTTTATAACATTATTAGTTAAATAAATTTCATATAAATATTAAAATTAAAAATATAAAATATTGGTGACGTGGAAATTATGAATTTGTTTGTATGAAGAATGAATTTGTTTTATTATTATAGGTAAAAGAATATTTACGAAAAGAACGAATAAAAAGCTAATGTGGCATATTTACCAAAAGTTGTCCTGCGGCCGTCTAAAGGAAATAGAATAATACTTAATAATATTTTTCATGTAAAAAAGGTCCAAGAAATTCACAGTAAACGACCTTGAAAGCGGTATCCACCTGTCTGTCAGTCTGTCTAAATACAACCAAAAGCATTTCTTCCGGTCCACTCTTACATGACAATGGCCCCCCGGTAGAGCTTTGTGCTTCACTCCTTGCTAGCAGATGGTTGAATTAATATAATACAAAAAATATAATAAAAGAAAAACATAACAAAACATATAGGAAAACAATAAATGTTTATAATATGTCGTACATTTGATAAAACCAAACCTCAATTCAACAAGCAAAAGATCAAGGTTAATAGAAGCCTCAAGGTTGATACACGGTGCTTTAATTGATGTAGTTTATCAAAATCTTTAATTTATTATTCAAACCCTACTTCAACAAATTTTATTTATATAAAGTACTTCAAAAAAATAAAAATAAGACAACTTAAATTCGAAAACTCAAACATCACTCTAATAGAGTTGGTTTCATTCGTAACTCCATGAAAAGAAAAAGATATAATAACTTCTATCAACCAATTATTTTATTTTAATTATTTATTTGCTTTATAATTTATATATTATGTAAAAGCTAATTTTCCATAATTGTAATAATAAGTTTACATAAAATAAGTGGTAAAACTACCATCAAATAATATGAATACATTAACAAAATATTTGTTTGTTAAAAGTTCTTAAAGTTTGTAAATTATCATTATTTTTTTAACGACAAATTAGTTAAATTACAATAAGTTAGCAACTAATAAATTCGGTTCGAGCCTTATTAAATCAAATCGAATTAATTCAACCCACATTCCTGACGGACATGAATTAAATTCTTTTTAATTAGATTTTCTAAAATAATATAACTTTTTTTATAGTAACAACAATTTTATTATTTTTTTTTCTTTTTCATAACGGCTATATTTTATTGAATGCAATTCTATTTGTATTTATCTTTATTTTATAACATTATTTGTTAAATAAATTTCATATAAATATTAAAATTAAAAATATAAAAGTATTGGTGACGTGGAAATTATGAATTTGTTTGTATGAAGAATGAATTTGTTTTATTATTATATATAAAAGAATATTTACGAAAAGAATGAATAAAAAGCTAATGTGGCATATTTACCAAAAATTGTCCTGCGGCCGTCTAAAGGAAATAGAATAATACTTGATAATATTTTTCATGTAAAAAAGGTCCAAGAGAGTCACAATAAACGACCTTGAACGCGGTATCCACCTGTCTGTCAGTCTGTCTAAATACTACCAAAAGCATTTCTTCCGGTCCACTCTTACATGACAATGGCCCCCCGGTAGAGCTTTGTGCTTCACTCCTTGCTAGCAGATGGTTGAGTTAATATAATACAAAAAATATAATAAAAGAAAAACATAACAAAACATATAGGAAAACAATAAATGTTTATGTCGTACATTTGATAAAACCAAACCTCAATTCAACAAGCAAAAAATCAAGGTTAATAGAAGCCTCAAGGTTGATCCACGGTGCTTTAATTGATGTAGTTTATCAAAATCTTTGATTTATTTTTCAAACCCTACTTCAACAAATTTTATTTATATAAAGTACTTCAAAAAAATAAAAATAAGAAAACTTAAATTCGAAAACTCAAACATCACTCTAATAGAGTTGGTTTCATTCGTAACTCCATAAAAAGAAAAAGATATAATAACTTCTATCAACCAATTATTTTATTTTAATTATTTATTTGCTTTATATTTTATATATTATGTAAAAGCTAATTTTCCATAATTGTAATAATAAGTTTACATAAAATAAGTGGTAAAACTACCATCAAATAATATGAATACATTAACAAAATATTTGTTTGTTAAAAGTTCTTAAAGTTTGTAAATTATCATTATTTTTTAACGACAAATTAGTTAAATTACAATAAGTTAGCAACTAATAAATTCGGTTCAAGCCTTATTAAATCAAATCGAATTAATTCAACCCACATTCCTGACGGACATGAATTAAATTCTTTTTAATTAGATTTTCTAAAATAATATAACGTTTTTTTTTATAGTAACAACAATTTTATTATTTTTTTGTCTTTTTCATAACGGCTATATTTTATTGAAGGCAATTCTATTTGTATTTATCTTTATTTTATAACATTATTTGTTAAATAAATTTCATATAAATATTAAAATTAAAAATATAAAAGTATCGGTGACATGGAAATAATGAATTTGTTTGTATGAAGAATGAATTTGTTTTATTATTATAGGTAAAAGAATATTTACGAAAAAAACAAATAAAAAGCTAATGTGGCATATTTACCAAAAATTGTCCTGCGGCCGTCTAAAGGAAATAGAATAATACTTAATAATATTTTTCATGTAAAAAAGGTCCAAGAGAGTCACAGTAAACGACCTTGAAAGCGGTATCCACCTGTCTGTCAGTCTGTCTAATACTACCAAAAGCATTTCTTCCGGTCCACTCTTACATGACAATGGCCTCCCGATAGAGCTTTGTGCTTCACGCCTTGCTAGCAGATGGTTGAGTTAATATAATACAAAAAATATAATAAAAGAAAAACATAACAAAACATATAGGAAAACAATAAATGTTTATAATATGTCGTACATTTGATAAAACCAAACCTCAATTCCACAAGCAAAAGATCAAGGTTAATAGAAGCCTCAAGGTTGATCCATGGTGCTTTAATTGATGTAGTTTATCAAAATCTTTGATTTATTATTCAAACCCTACTTCAACAAATTTTATTTATATAAAGTACTTCAAAAAAATAAAAATAAGAAAACTTAAATTCGAAAGCTCAAACATCACTCTAATAGAGTTGGTTTCATTCGTAACTCCATAAAAAAGAAAAAGATATAATAACTTCTATCAACCAATTATTTTATTTTAATTATTTATTTGCTTTATATTTTATATATTATGTAAAAGCTAATTTTCCATAATTGTAATAATAAGTTTACATAAAATAAGTAGTAAAACTACCATCAAATAATATGAATACATTAACAAAATATTTGTTTGTTAAAAGTTCTTAAAGTTTGTAAATTATCATTATTTTTTTAACGACAAATTAGTTAAATTACAATAAGTTAGCAACTAATAAATTCGGTTCGAGCCTTATTAAATCAAATCGAATTAATTCAACCCACATTCCTGACGGACATGAATGTAAGGCCCCATCACCGGTGGCCCTACTTTAACGTTGGATTTACTCATAAACACAGTTCTAAATATCAGAGTTAATTAAAACATTTACGCGGAATATAAAACTTTCATAAAACATTACATAATTCATAACTTGTCTTAAAACATCCTTTGTCTTTCAACATTAAAGCATTAAAATTAAAACATCATAAGTCTTCAGATGCCAGACTCTTATTCAGTGCCACGTGTCTCTTCAAGCGAGCTGCCTCATCCTACTCACCTGCGTGCATACTAAAAGTCAGCTACGCTGAGTGAGTTCTAGTTAATCATACACTATACAATACACATAAACTTATATTCTTTCATTCGTACTTTCATACTTTCATACTTTCATACTTTCATTCTTTCATACTTTCATTCTTTCTTTTGTATTAACTTACCTTCATATCTTACGTTATAAAGAGCATTACGCCCTACATTCCTCGAGTATTATTAGGGCTCGGTACCCTCCTTCCTCGAGTATTATTAGGGCTCGGTACCCTCCTTCCTCGAGTATTATTAGGGCTCGGTACCCTCTTTCCACGAGTATTATTAGGGCTCGGTTTCCCTCTTTCCACGAGTATTATTAGGGCTCGGTTTCCCTCTTTCCTCGAATATTAGTAGGGTTCGGTTCCCTAGTTCTCGAATATTAGCAGGGTTCGATTCCCTCTTCGTTACCATACAACCATACATCATACCTCGAGTATTATTAGGGCTTGGTACCCTTTTCATAACCATACAACCATGCAACCGTCATTTCCTTCTTTTATTAACTTTATCACGTTCATACACATAAGCATACATATCATACTTACCTTACACATAGCGTTACAACCTGACAGTACGTGCAATATCCGAAGATCGTTCACGTACCATCAAGCAATCATTCATACATATCATATCATTCACATAAGGCATACACTTACCTCTTAGGATAAGCGTATTAACAAACATATCAAGTATGCACACAGCCCCGAAAACATAACACATAAATGGGGCTAGAAACTCACCTGAACACGGTTACGTTCACCGTTAATCGTAATCCCTTTCTTCAGTTGTGCACGGCTGACTGTATAACAAGTATACGTATCAATTAACTATCACTTCTCATATTGCATTTCTATCTTTATATGACCCACAACGAACGGGGGTCCGGGGGCAGCGCCCCTGGCAGCGGGGTCTAGGGGCGGTAGCCCCTAGCAGGGTCCAAGGGGCAGAGCCCCTGGCTGGGGTCGAGCTGCCAGGTCAGCTTGGAAAAATTTTATTTCCATTAACTGTCTTAACACATTTTTCATTAGATTTTTAATTTATTTTCTAATCGAACTTGACTTTAGGCGAAGTTAAACCTTAGGCGAACTTAGCTTTAGGCGAAGTTGTCATCAGGCGAACTTAGCTTTAGGCGAAGTTGTCATCAGGCGAACTTAGCTTTAGGCGAAGTTGTCATCAGGCGAACTTAGCTTTAGGCGAAGTTACCAGTTAGGCGAACTTGGCCTCAGGCGAAGTTATCGCTTTGAAGGCTAAGTTATCGCTTTGAAGGCGAAGTTATCGCTTTGAAGGCGAAGTTGCCTAGTTGCAGGCGAAGTTGCCCAGATCAGCCACGGCTTTGATTTCTGTCCAGCATTTTGGGCGATTTTAACACCCTTGTTCTGGCTCGACATCACCCACTACGTTTCCCAACCATTTTCGGTCATATCTACACTATAAAACTTGGATCTTTAAACTTCAAAGATCAAGAATCATACCTTTTTGAGCTTGTTGGGATCTCGTTTACTTGTTTAATCAACCAACGCGCTCTCTCTCTCTCCCGGATCTGTCCGTTCCTCTCCTCGGCCGGCCAGCGGTGTTTGGTGTGTGGTGTGTGTTTTGGAGTGTTAGAAAATAGATGGAATGAATGATGGTTTGGGGTTTTAGGGGATATTTATATCCCTTAAATCCCATGGACCTAAGGCCCATCCTCATTTAACCCATCTCAATTAATCCAAGTCCATGATCCGCTCCTTACTCGATATTAAATAATTTATAACGCGAAATCACTAAACATAACTTTCCTTATTTAACATTATAAATTTTAGGATGTTACAAGTCTTCCCTCCTTAAAGAGGTTTCGTCCCCGAAACCTAACTATTACATAAACAAACTAGGGTAAAACTTGCGAATCTCATCCTCGGCTTCCCAAGTAGCATCTGATCCCTTGCGGTGTTTCCATATCACTTTTACCAAAGGTATAATCTTGTGACGAAGCTGCTTCTCCTTGCGATCAACGATCTCTATCGGTTGCTCTATGTAGTTCAATTGTTCATCAACCTCAATGTCCATTAATGGCACGTGAGACGTGTCATCAGCTAGACACTTCCTCAGATGAGAAACATGGAAGGTTGAATGAATTCCTTCTAACTCATCGGGTAAATCCAGTTTATAAGCTACTTCACCCACACGATCTACAATCTGGAACGGTCCAATGTACCTCGGACTCAATTTCCCCCTCTTTCTAAAACGGATAATTCCCTTCCAAGGCGAGACCTTAAGCATCACATTGTCGCCAACGTTAAACTCAATTGGTCGTCGCCGCTTATCTGCATAAGACTTTTGTCTGTCTTGAGCGGCTTTCATTCTTGCTTTGATCTGATAGAACTTTGAAGATGTTTCTTGAACCACTTCAAGGCTTCCCATTTCTTTCTGACCAATCTCACCCCAACACACCGGGGTTCTACATCGTCTACCGTAAAGCATCTCAAAGGGTGGCATACCAATACTTGAATGGTAACTGTTGTTATAGAAGAACTCTGCCAGGTGCAGATGATCATCCAAACTTCCACCAAAATCTAAAACACAAGCACGTAGCATATCCTCAAGGGTTTGGATCGTCCTTTCAGACTGTCCATCGGTTTGAGGATGATACGCCGTACCGATGTTCAACCTCGTCCCCATAGCTTCATGGAATTTCTTCCAGAACCTCGAAGTAAACCGTGTATCTCTATCAGACACGATCGACAACGGTATTCCATGCTTGGTTACAACTTCTTTGATGAACAAGTTTGCTAACGTTTCTGACGAGATGGCCTCTCGTATGGGCAGAAAGTGAGCACTCTTGGTCAAACGGTCCACAATCACCCAGATGGTATCATGTTGCTTAGCTGTACGAGGTAGCTTAGTTATGAATCCATGGTGATGTGTTCCCATTTCCACTCAGGTATCTCTAGCGGTTGCATCTTCCCATAAGGCTTTTGGTGCTTGGCTTTGACTTGTAAGCAAGTTAAGCACTTGCTAACATAATCCACTACATCATTCTTCATTCCTGGCCACCAGTAATCTCTCTTCAAGTCTTGGTACATCTTTGTAGCTCCAGGGTGGATTGAGTACATTGACTTATGAGCTTCATCTAAGATTCGACTTCTAAGATCACCATGGCGTGGGATCCACATACGGTCGAACCTAGTTTTAACTCCATGAATGTTTTCCATCAACTCGTCTTGCTGGCCATAAATCCTTTCTTTCTTTACTAACCCTTCATCTACTAACACCTCTGACTGTACCTTGATGATTTCTTCAAAAAGACTCGGGTTCATGATCAACTTGTATGACTTCACTGTTGCAAGGACTTCCTCATTCTTACGACTTAGAGCATCAGCGACCACGTTAGCTTTACCGGGGTAATACTTAATCTCACAGTCGTAATCCTTTATCAATTCTAACCATCTTCTCTGCCTCATGTTCAGTTCTTTCTGCTCGAAGAAGTACTTTAAACTCTTATGATCTGTATAGATAGTACACTTAGTACCGTACAGATAATGCCTTCATATCTTAAGAGCATGCACTACAGCTGCTAACTCCAAATCATGCGTCGGATAAGTACTCTCATGGACCTTCAACTGTCTAGACGCGTAAGCTATCACCTTCCCTCGTTGCATCAACACGCAACCTAACCCTTGATGCGAGGCATCAGCACAAACAATGAAATCCTCGTCACCATCGGGTAGAGCAAGGATTGGAGCTTGCGTGAGTCTCTTCTTTAATTCTTCAAAGGCTTCTTCTTGAAACTTTCCCCAACTGAATACTATCGACTTTCGGGTCATACCGGTCAGCGGTGCGGCTATCTTGGAGAAACCTTCGATGAATCTCCTATAGTATCCAGCTAACACTAGGAAGCTTCGTATATCAGTCGGATTCTGCGGAGTCTTCCAATTCGTTATCGCTTCAATCTTCGCTGGGTCCATGGTGATCCCCTCCGGATTAACCACGTGACCTAGAAATTGCACTTCTCTTAACCAGAACGCGCACTTCGAAAACTTGGCATACAACTTCTCCTTCTTCAGAGTCTCCAATACCTCTCTCAGATGCTCAGCATGGTCAGACTCGCTCTTCGGTCGACACACCCTATTCATCATGTCCATAAATGCTGCAGGAGCATTGGTTAGACCGAATGACATTACGAGGAACTCGTAGTGTCCATACCGCGTTCGGAACGCTGTCTTAGGGATGTCTGCCTCTTTCACCTTCAGCTGATGGTAGCCTGATCTGAGATCTATTCGTGAGAACCAACTTGAACCTTGCAGTTGGTCAAACAGATCATCAATCCTTGGCAAAGGATATCTATTCTTTACCGTAAGCTTATTCAACTCACGATAGTCTATGCACATTCTCATACTTCCATCCTTCATTTTCACGAACAATACTGGTGCGCCCCACGGGGAAACACTCGGTCTTATGAAACCTTTGCCGAGGAGTTCTTGCAGTTGGGACATCAATTCTTTCATCTCGGACGGTGCTAGACGGTAAGGCGCTTTTGCGACAGGTTGGGCTCCTGGTATTAAATCTATATGAAATTCTATCTCTCGCCCCGGTGGCAACCCCGGAAGATCCTCAGGGAATACTTCTTTGATGCGAGGCATCAGTACAAACAACGAAATCCTCGTCACCATCAGGTAGAGCAAGGATTGGAGCTTGCGTGAGTCTCTTCTTTAATTCTTCAAAGGCTTCTTCTTGAAACTTTCCCCAACTGAATACTATCGACTTTCGGGTCATACCGGTCAGCGGTGCGCCTATCCTGGAGAAACCTTCGACGAATCTCCTATAGTAGCCAGCTAACCCTAGGAAGCTTCGTATATCAGTCGGATTCTGCGGAGTCTTCCAATTCGTTATCGCTTCAATCTTCGCTGGGTCCACGGTGATCCCCTCCGGATTAACAACGTGACCTAGAAATTGCACTTCTCTTAACCAGAACGCGCACTTCGAAAACTTGGCATACAACTTCTCCTTCTTCAGAGTCTCCAATACCTCTCTCAGATGCTCAGCATGGTCAGACTCGCTCTTTGAATAAATCAATATATCATCGATGAAGACGATAACCGACTTATCCAACATCGGTCGACACACCCTATTCATCATGTCCATAAATGCTGCAGGAGCATTGGTTAGACCGAATGACATTACGAGGAACTCGTAGTGTCCATACCGCGTTCGGAACGCTGTCTTAGGGATGTCTGCCTCCTTCACCTTCAGCTGATGGTAGCCTGATCTGAGATCTATTCGTGAGAACCAACTTGAACCTTGCAGTTGGTCAAACAGATCATCAATCCTTGGCAAAGGATATCTATTCTTTACCGTAAGCTTATTCAACTCACGATAGTCTATGCACATTCTCATACTTCCATCCTTCTTTTTCACGAACAATACTGGTGCGCCCCACGGGGAAACACTCGGTCTTATGAAACCTTTGCCGAGGAGTTCTTGCAGTTGGGACATCAATTCTTTCATCTCGGACGGTGCTAGACGGTAAGGCGCTTTTGCGACAGGTTGGGCTCCTGGTATTAAATCTATCTGAAATTCTATCTCTCGCCCCGGTGGCAACCCCGGAAGATCCTCAGGGAATACTTCTTTGATGCGAGGCATCAGTACAAACAACGAAATCCTCGTCACCATCAGGTAGAGCAAGGATTGGAGCTTGCGTGAGTCTCTTCTTTAATTCTTCAACGGCTTCTTCTTGAAACTTTTCCCAACTGAATACTATCGACTTTCGGGTCATACCGGTCAGCGGTGCGGCTATCCTGGAGAAACCTTCGACGAATCTCCTATAGTAGCCAGCTAACCCTAGGAAGCTTCGTATATCAGTCGGATTCTGCAGAGTCTTCCAATTCGTTATCGCTTCAATCTTCGCTGGGTCCACGGTGATCCCCTCCGGATTAACCACGTGACCTAGAAATTGCACTTCTCTTAACCAGAACGCGCACTTCGAAAACTTGGCATACAACTTCTCCTTCTTCAGAGTCTCCAATACCTCTCTCAGATGCTCAGCATGGTCAGACTCGCTCTTTGAATAAATCAATATATCATCGATGAAGACGATAACCGACTTATCCAACATCGGTCGACACACCCTATTCATCATGTCCATAAATGCTGCAGGAGCATTGGTTAGACCGAATGACATTACGAGGAACTCGTAGTGTCCATACCGCGTTCGGAACGCTGTCTTAGGGATGTCTGCCTCCTTCACCTTCAGCTGATGGTAGCCTGATCTGAGATCTATTCGTGAGAACCAACTTGAACCTTGCAGTTGGTCAAACAGATCATCAATCCTTGGCAAAGGATATCTATTCTTTACCGTAAGCTTATTCAACTCACGATAGTCTATGCACATTCTCATACTTCCATCCTTCTTTTTCACGAACAATACTGGTGCGCCCCACGGGGAAACACTCGGTCTTATGAAACCTTTGCCGAGGAGTTCTTGCAGTTGGGACATCAATTCTTTCATCTCGGACGGTGCTAGACGGTAAGGCGCTTTTGCGACAGGTTGGGCTCCTGGTATTAAATCTATCTGAAATTCTATCTCTCGCCCCGGTGGCAACCCCGGAAGATCCTCAGGGAATACTTCTTTGATGCGAGGCATCAGTACAAACAACGAAATCCTCGTCACCATCAGGTAGAGCAAGGATTGGAGCTTGCGTGAGTCTCTTCTTTAATTCTTCAAAGGCTTCTTCTTGAAACTTTCCCCAACTGAATACTATCGACTTTCGGGTCATACCGGTCAGCGGTGCGGCTATCCTGGAGAAACCTTCGACGAATCTCCTATAGTAGCCAGCTAACCCTAGGAAGCTTCGTATATCAGTCGGATTCTGCGGAGTCTTCCAATTCGTTATCGCTTCAATCTTCGCTGGGTCCACGGTGATCCCCTCCGGATTAATCACGTGACCTAGAAATTGCACTTCTCTTAACCAGAACGCGCACTTCGAAAACTTGGCATACAACTTCTCCTTCTTCAGAGTCTCCAATACCTCTCTCAGATGCTCAGCATGGTCAGACTCGCTCTTTGAATAAATCAATATATCATCGATGAAGACGATAACCGACTTATCCAACATCGGTCGACACACCCTATTCATCATGTCCATAAATGCTGCAGGAGCATTGGTTAGACCGAATGACATTACGAGGAACTCGTAGTGTCCATACCGCGTTCGGAACGCTGTCTTAGGGATGTCTGCCTCCTTCACCTTCAGCTGATGGTAGCCTGATCTGAGATCTATTCGTGAGAACCAACTTGAACCTTGCAGTTGGTCAAACAGATCATCAATCCTTGGCAAAGGATATCTATTCTTTACCGTAAGCTTATTCAACTCACGATAGTCTATGCACATTCTCATACTTCCATCCTTCATTTTCACGAACAATACTGGTGCGCCCCACGGGGAAACACTCGGTCTTATGAAACCTTTGCCGAGGAGTTCTTGCAGTTGGGACATCAATTCTTTCATCTCGGACGGTGCTAGACGGTAAGGCGCTTTTGCGACAGGTTGGGCTCCTGGTATTAAATCTATATGAAATTCTATCTCTCGCCCCGGTGGCAACCCCGGAAGATCCTCAGGGAATACTTCTTTGATGCGAGGCATCAGTACAAACAACGAAATCCTCGTCACCATCAGGTAGAGCAAGGATTGGAGCTTGCGTGAGTCTCTTCTTTAATTCTTCAAAGGCTTCTTCTTGAAACTTTCCCCAACTGAATACTATCGACTTTCGGGTCATACCGGTCAGCGGTGCGCCTATCCTGGAGAAACCTTCGACGAATCTCCTATAGTAGCCAGCTAACCCTAGGAAGCTTCGTATATCAGTCGGATTCTGCGGAGTCTTCCAATTCGTTATCGCTTCAATCTTCGCTGGGTCCACGGTGATCCCCTCCGGATTAACAACGTGACCTAGAAATTGCACTTCTCTTAACCAGAACGCGCACTTCGAAAACTTGGCATACAACTTCTCCTTCTTCAGAGTCTCCAATACCTCTCTCAGATGCTCAGCATGGTCAGACTCGCTCTTTGAATAAATCAATATATCATCGATGAAGACGATAACCGACTTATCCAACATCGGTCGACACACCCTATTCATCATGTCCATAAATGCTGCAGGAGCATTGGTTAGACCGAATGACATTACGAGGAACTCGTAGTGTCCATACCGCGTTCGGAACGCTGTCTTAGGGATGTCTGCCTCCTTCACCTTCAGCTGATGGTAGCCTGATCTGAGATCTATTCGTGAGAACCAACTTGAACCTTGCAGTTGGTCAAACAGATCATCAATCCTTGGCAAAGGATATCTATTCTTTACCGTAAGCTTATTCAACTCACGATAGTCTATGCACATTCTCATACTTCCATCCTTCTTTTTCACGAACAATACTGGTGCGCCCCACGGGGAAACACTCGGTCTTATGAAACCTTTGCCGAGGAGTTCTTGCAGTTGGGACATCAATTCTTTCATCTCGGACGGTGCTAGACGGTAAGGCGCTTTTGCGACAGGTTGGGCTCCTGGTATTAAATCTATCTGAAATTCTATCTCTCGCCCCGGTGGCAACCCCGGAAGATCCTCAGGGAATACTTCTTTGATGCGAGGCATCAGTACAAACAACGAAATCCTCGTCACCATCAGGTAGAGCAAGGATTGGAGCTTGCGTGAGTCTCTTCTTTAATTCTTCAACGGCTTCTTCTTGAAACTTTTCCCAACTGAATACTATCGACTTTCGGGTCATACCGGTCAGCGGTGCGGCTATCCTGGAGAAACCTTCGACGAATCTCCTATAGTAGCCAGCTAACCCTAGGAAGCTTCGTATATCAGTCGGATTCTGCAGAGTCTTCCAATTCGTTATCGCTTCAATCTTCGCTGGGTCCACGGTGATCCCCTCCGGATTAACCACGTGACCTAGAAATTGCACTTCTCTTAACCAGAACGCGCACTTCGAAAACTTGGCATACAACTTCTCCTTCTTCAGAGTCTCCAATACCTCTCTCAGATGCTCAGCATGGTCAGACTCGCTCTTTGAATAAATCAATATATCATCGATGAAGACGATAACCGACTTATCCAACATCGGTCGACACACCCTATTCATCATGTCCATAAATGCTGCAGGAGCATTGGTTAGACCGAATGACATTACGAGGAACTCGTAGTGTCCATACCGCGTTCGGAACGCTGTCTTAGGGATGTCTGCCTCCTTCACCTTCAGCTGATGGTAGCCTGATCTGAGATCTATTCGTGAGAACCAACTTGAACCTTGCAGTTGGTCAAACAGATCATCAATCCTTGGCAAAGGATATCTATTCTTTACCGTAAGCTTATTCAACTCACGATAGTCTATGCACATTCTCATACTTCCATCCTTCTTTTTCACGAACAATACTGGTGCGCCCCACGGGGAAACACTCGGTCTTATGAAACCTTTGCCGAGGAGTTCTTGCAGTTGGGACATCAATTCTTTCATCTCGGACGGTGCTAGACGGTAAGGCGCTTTTGCGACAGGTTGGGCTCCTGGTATTAAATCTATCTGAAATTCTATCTCTCGCCCCGGTGGCAACCCCGGAAGATCCTCAGGGAATACTTCTTTGATGCGAGGCATCAGTACAAACAACGAAATCCTCGTCACCATCAGGTAGAGCAAGGATTGGAGCTTGCGTGAGTCTCTTCTTTAATTCTTCAAAGGCTTCTTCTTGAAACTTTCCCCAACTGAATACTATCGACTTTCGGGTCATACCGGTCAGCGGTGCGGCTATCCTGGAGAAACCTTCGACGAATCTCCTATAGTAGCCAGCTAACCCTAGGAAGCTTCGTATATCAGTCGGATTCTGCGGAGTCTTCCAATTCGTTATCGCTTCAATCTTCGCTGGGTCCACGGTGATCCCCTCCGGATTAATCACGTGACCTAGAAATTGCACTTCTCTTAACCAGAACGCGCACTTCGAAAACTTGGCATACAACTTCTCCTTCTTCAGAGTCTCCAATACCTCTCTCAGATGCTCAGCATGGTCAGACTCGCTCTTTGAATAAATCAATATATCATCGATGAAGACGATAACCGACTTATCCAACATCGGTCGACACACCCTATTCATCATGTCCATAAATGCTGCAGGAGCATTGGTTAGACCGAATGACATTACGAGGAACTCGTAGTGTCCATACCGCGTTCGGAACGCTGTCTTAGGGATGTCTGCCTCTTTCACCTTCAGCTGATGGTAGCCTGATCTGAGATCTATTCGTGAGAACCAACTTGAACCTTGCAGTTGGTCAAACAGATCATCAATCCTTGGCAAAGGATATCTATTCTTTACCGTAAGCTTATTCAACTCACGATAGTCTATGCACATTCTCATACTTCCATCCTTCATTTTCACGAACAATACTGGTGCGCCCCACGGGGAAACACTCGGTCTTATGAAACCTTTGCCGAGGAGTTCTTGCAGTTGGGACATCAATTCTTTCATCTCGGACGGTGCTAGACGGTAAGGCGCTTTTGCGACAGGTTGGGCTCCTGGTATTAAATCTATCTGAAATTCTATCTCTCGCCCCGGGTGGCAACCCCGGAAGATCCTCAGGGAATACTTCTGGGTAGTTGCGCACAATAGGAACATCTTTCATTTCTTTCGTCTCGGCCGTAGCGTTGACGACATACGCCAGGTAGGCACAACACCCTCGCCTTAGCAAACCCTTGGCTTTTATCATCGAAATGACATTAAGCCCAGAACTTTCCTTATCACCATAAACCGTTACCGCACTACCATCCAATGACTTTAACCTTATTATCCTACTCTTACATACTATCTGAGCCTCAAACTCAGACAACCAATCCATCCCCAAAACCACATCGAACCCTCCTAAGGTCATAACATACAAGGTAACAGGGAACTCATGTCCCTCCAATTCTATCATACAGTCCTTAACCATTTTCATTATTTTAACCGTAGCGGTTTCTACTATAAGTGTCTCAGACACTCGGCAACATTTCATTTTAGCTAGTTTACTAAATGGTGTGGCTACGAAACTTTTGTTTGCGCCCGAATCAAATAATACAGTAGCGGAAACACCGTTCACTAGAAACGTACCTGTGACAACTTCCGGAATCTGCTTGGCTTGTTCTTGGGTCAGCATGTAGGCTCTAGTTCTTGGCCTAGCTTGATCGGCATCCTTCCTTCTACTACCTCCAGCTTCACTCTCGGTACACTCCCTAGCAAAATGACCTGTCTTACCACACTTGTAGCATGCAGGCTTAGAACTGCACTCATGAGCATAATGACCTGCCTTCCCACACATGTAGCAAACATTCGACCCAAATCTACATTCTCCGGCATGAATCTTTCCACACTTATGACTTGTATCCGAACCCTTTCCCCACCTACACTCACCACTGTGTGCCTTGCCACAAGTCTTGCACGACCTGTTCTCCCAAACTCTCGGCTGCTTGTTCTTAGGGTTCCACATTTGGGTACCGGGTCGTTTAGCAGGAGAGACCCATTTCTTCTCTTTCTTCTCGTCTCCCACCACCACATCATCCGCAGCCAAGTCTGCATAGACCATTTCTGCGAGTTCGACAGCAGAATCGAAAGTAGCAGGTTTACTTGTCCTGACTAACATGCGGACTCTCTGTGGTAATCCCCTCACGTAACACTTGATCCTTTTAGCCTCAGTGTTGACCATATCGGGCACCAACCTAGACATTCGATTGAACTCGATGGTGTACTCATGATGTGTCATTGTCCCAGCTTTCAAGTTTAGGAAATTCATCTCCGCCCTTTCAACCTCGGCGTCAGCACGGAACTTCATCATCACTAACTCCTTCAGATCGTCCCACTTCATCTCTTTGATCTCTTCACGGGTCTTCCTCTGCTCCACACTCTCCCACCAATACATAGCCTCATCCTCAAATGATTGGGTGGCATAACCGACAGCTTGGTCAGGACGACACTCGCTGATTCGGATAATTTTATCCATGGCGGTTATCCACTGAAGAGTAGCGATTGCATCTCCTAAACCAGTCAGCTTAGGCGGGTCGCAACCTTTGAAGGACTTATAGTTGCAACCGCCTTGGCCCCTCTTCCCATCATCAACTTTCACATACCTCACCTCACTTGAATCACCCTTTTCCCTCTCATCATCTTTTCTACCATTACCACCAGCCTCTTCAACAGTTCTTTCACGGCTTCCCGCAGACCCTCCCGGAGTAATATTTTTCACAGCAGTGGCTACAGCTTGAACAATAGCTGCTTGAATTGCGGGATCCAGTTGAACTCCTTCATTGTTTTCCGGGTTTCTTCCAGCTGCGCTTCCTTCAGCTTCGGTGTTGGAAGCTGTCTCAACTTAAGGTTGCTGGACACGACGAGGCCTGCCGCGTCGTCCAGTGCGACCTCCAGCTCCAACAATATCTCCAGCTCCAGCCATCGTATTCTAAAAGGGGAAAACACAAACATCATCACTCAAGGAACTATTTAGTACAAGGATAGCAAGGCTAACAGATAATAACAGTGGCCAGCTGTGACTAGCTGATCACGTTGCTTTCCGTGTCCTATACACTTCCCTTTATGAGTCTATTTGTGCTGGTTCTACTTAAGCAGTTAGTCAAATCAAATAATCAATTATTCCTATTCTGCCGTTCACGTATCTTTTCTTTCTCATTAACATATATCATTTAATTATACACTTTACCTTTACTG